>NC_087215.1:53338784-53346284 GCF_015104395.2 Macrobrachium nipponense | reverse complement strand
GGTGCAATTAGAGAACACACCGAAGAGACTAGTCAGTAGCAAAAGCCCTCCACTGTCGCCTGTGCATTCAAACCAGCTAGCTTGCCGTAATAAGTGGTACGGACACGAACTGGAGGGAGTGATAGAAAACGACCAAGCAAAGATCCTCTGAGACTATGGTATCAGAACAGACAGGATAATACGTGCCAATAGACGAGACGTGACGTTGATTGACAAAAGCAAGAAGAAAGTATCACTGATGTCGCAATACCATGGGACACCAGAGTAGATGAGAAAGAAAGAGAAAAAATTGATAAGTATCAGGACCTGAAAATAGAAATAAGAAGAATATGGGATATGCCAGTGTAAATTGTACCCATAATCATACTAACTCTAGGCACGATACTAAGATCCCTGGAAAGGAACCTAGAAAAAACTAAATGCTGAGGTAGCTGCAGGACTCGTGCAGAAGAGTGTGCTACTAGAAACAGCGCACATAGTAAGAACAGTGATGGACTCCTAAGGAGGCAGGGTGCAACCCGGAACCCCACACTATAAAAACCACCCAGTCGAATAGGATACTGTGATAGATCAAAATAATAATAATGATAATAATACTTACGGTGCATTTAGAGAATGTGACCAGTTACCATTTACTTATTGAAGATTTTTCTGTTTTAACTACTGCTCAGTTTGCTGTAGACCTCGATATTTTAGGAGCATTGCATTCTTCAAGATCAGACCATTGTAGGCTAGAAATGTGGCTGTAATCTCAATTTTGTCTTCAGTCTGCGTTTTACTGGTATGTATAATGGCTCCTATCCATTTCAGGGACGGCAAGTCATCGTTTTTCTCAAATATCTATCAAACTAATAATTTGATCGAATTGGTACTTTGACACAGTGTACAAGACACCTCCCGATAATTTTTGGTTATATAGTGCATTGTCAAATTGTGTTAAGTAAAGTGTTTACTCTTGATTTACGTGGTATTGCCAAGCATCGCCAACCTATAGATTTGAACATCGTTTATCCCCATCCCACCCGCATATTCCTGAACTGTAACCGAGTGCCGTACCCTCTCTGAAAAAGCGGGACGCCATCTCTTAAAACCTAATTGTAGAATCTTCTTAAAAATAATCTCATTACGTTTCCCACACCCAATTTACTACTGATAGAAGCCTTGGAACTAACCTAACCCAACCTAACGTAGGGCTATGGCAAAAAAAACCGGGCTTGGTGTAGTACTAGTATACATCTCGGGAATTTGCACCAGTCCCTCCTCCCTCCCTCTCTCCCCCTCCCCCTCATCCCTCCCTCAACCCACTTACCTGTCCTCCCCGTCTATGCCCCATCTTTCCTGTTTTATTATATTATATTGATTGAGTAATATTGGATGTTATAAATTTATTGATTTTGTAAACTCTGTGTTCATTTAATTATTGTTATTGTACTTTCTTAAGTTATATAATAAATGGAAGTAGGCTATAGAGTGTATGACCTTCACCGTATTCACCCAGTATAATGTAGACCTACTATCACGATCTTGACTTAAATCCTTTACCCCTCGTATCGATGTGTTGACTACGAGCAGGTAAGATAAGGTAACCTAAGTTAAATCACAGAGTTTAACCTACAACCCAGTATATAATCAACACGACTATATAGAGGTAAAATAGTTATGAAATTCCCCTCTCTCTCTCCCTCTCTCTCTAACTTGTATTAAGTATTAAAAGAGTTGAAAAGTGATGCAAACAATTGAGAATATCACAGGAACTTTATTGAGTCTTCACCACTATCAAGGAACAAATCATCCTTGTCATCACTCTCGATGTCGATAATTACAGGGTCTGCAGGTTAGCGGATATTATCAGTGGACCAAAAGAGAGGTCTACTCACTTCCCCCCAAATCCCCCATTTATGCGGAGCTTTGTCTACCTCCTTATTGCGTCAGCAGGTGAATTGCCGTAATGAGCAGGTATACCTCTAAAGGTGCGTCCACACGGCCGAGCTTTGCTCGACGAACTTTGTTCGATGTGACGTCAGAAGCGGAGAAACCGCGGCAAAGTTCTGACTTTTCTCGCTGTTTCTCCGCTTCTGACGTCACATCGGACAAAGTTCGTCGACCAAAGCTCGACCACACGGTCGAACAATATCAGACGGACAAACGTTACCATATCATAGGCGAAGCAGGGTGACGTCATAAGCGTTGAAACTATGGAAGCAGATCTGGCAACAAACAGTGATACCAGATGAGGTTGTAGACCACTGTTTTTACTCGCTCACAAGGCAAAGACCGACAGACAATTTTTAATTGGTAACAATGTCTGTCCCGTCGGACATTGTTCGACCGTGTGGACGCACCTTTAGATACGTCATCGCCTATGTGCTTACCCCAGGTTGCAGGCAACTCCACCAAAATTGGTGTAGACATTGTCTCTCTCTCTTGGCCTTGCGTGGGCCAGTACTCATCCCCAAAAGCTCTGGACCGTCTCACTGCACCTTACCCCACTCCTCCCTTGATGGGTTAACACGTCAAAGATACTATTAACAGACCTCGCTATCCTTTTCATTATGAACTCTCCGGTTATCTGCCGGTATTGAAAAATATCATGGAAAATGATATTTATTGCATATTGTAAATTACAGAGAGGGGAATGGGGAGGAGAGATGAGAAAAATGGTGATAAACTAAAAGTGAGAGTGAGGGAGGGAGAGAGAGAGAGGGAAGGGATTGGAGATAACTGACATTTGATTCTGTAGATTAGTCATGCTGGCCGATGCGACTTTGCCTTTAAAAATCAAGAGTAAACGCCTTAACTAACACCATTTGACAATTCTCTATATTCCCAAAAATTAGCGGGAGGTGTCTTGTACACGATGTCAAAGTACCATCTCGATCAAATAGTTAGTTTGAAAAATATTTGAGGAAAACAATGACTCGCAGGTCGTTGAAATGAATAGTAGTGAATTTATTATGTTCTTGTACCATTTTAATATTAAATTATTTAAAAGCTTTAATTAGCTTCATTTGAATTATTTGGTTAGCCATTTTTTAAAACATATAATTTTTACAGTTATGATTATAATACTATTATCATTGGAATTCGTAGGCTAAAGAGTAAGATTTACCAGCAATACAGACAATGAAATACACTTTATTGGGGGCTAATTGAAAACGAACGTACGTAAATGTCCAGATTTATTACAACAAATTACTTGCACACGTCCTCGAGGGCACAGTCACATTCACTTACAACTCCCATTCAGACTCAGTTAACTTTCATTCAAAAGATAATTAGAGGGGAAAGTGCCGAGGAGGAGAAGGGAGAAAAACGACTTCCGCACTAAGTCAGTAATAAGTGAGAGATGAAAGAAAGAAGAAAAGCCTTAACCCAACTTAACAGAATATTTACAGTAATGTACCATTACACATATATGTTCCCACGCTTCCGACAAAAACAACACAATAATCTCAGCACTGAAGCAGCATAACAAACGAGTGATAGTTTTGATGGCACTCCGGCTTATTAGTTGTCCCAGGACACTTGCTCAACCACAAGGAAATCAGCCTATTTTTGGATAAAAAGAAGACACATAATCGAAAGCTTACTCTTCCTCATGACCAAAAGGCCTCCTAGCGACTCTCAGAAGATCTCGAGACAACGGCTCTTTGTAGGAAGGTTCTAGAGGCATCACCATAACAGTAGTCGAGAGGACTCAAGATGTGGGCGGTGACGACGGTCTAGGTGTACACTTGAGAGCACGAGAGAGAGCGAGCACCCGGAGCCACAAATAGAGGGAGAGAACTTCTCTACGGGAGAGCCGAAAGCAATCTTCTCTCCATCCAGACGAAAAATATCTAGATCGCCTCAACGTGGCAGGAGGCCGAAGATCAAACAACCGAAACACTCGTACATGAAAGTAAAGAGAGCTTTTCATGGGCGGAGTACCAATTAACAAATAACAACCTTCGGTGGGGGAAGCACCACAGCACAAAACTCCAACCAAGAATTCGAGGCTCAAATGAACTGATGAAACATTGACAGTAATTAATAAACAAATGTTTACTTTACTTTAATGGAGCCACAAGATAAAACTTAAGTAGCTGATATTCTAATATATATATACAGAGCACCATAATAGAAGGTCAGTTTCCCTCATTCAGAAATTAGTTCATTTACTAGTTTGGTTTTTATTATATATTTCCTATAGATCCTGGTATATGAGAAGTTTCCATGTTCTTTACACGACCTCCCCCCCCCCCCCAGAAATAACAAAATCTGAAAATTAACTACATTTGTTATATGAAAGATTAAAGAGAATGGGTATGTGATACTAACTCAAAATACCAATATACTAGGCCAAGGAAAGAGAAAGAGAGAGAGAGATCTGTGTGTATGTGTTGTGTGTGTATAGTAATATACATATATGCATAGGAGGACGAAAAGGTGATGCATTTTGCAAGTTTGTTTCCAGCCAACGTTTCGGAGCGTGGCTTCATCATCAGTTCTAAAATGCAAATGTTATAGTAATTAAAATCAATGAATATGAATCTGCAAAAAGCATTACTGTTATAAATATAGATACTTTTAAACTGGTTCTAAGGAATCGAGGAACAACTTGATCACTTTTAGTTTTCTGTTAAAGAAATATATTGAGATGGCTATTTGTCTGTCTTTTGGCATTTTTTCTGTCCGCCTTCGGCTATTAAAAGCTGCTGAACCTAGAGGGCTGCAAATTGGTATGTTGGTCATTTCATCTACCCTCCAATCATCAAACATGCTAAATTGCAGCCCTCTAGCCTGAGTAGTTTCGATTTTATTTAAGGTTAAACTTACCGTGATCGTGCGTCTGGCAACGCTATAGGACAGGCCACGACTAGGCAGTGGCTGAAGGTTTCATGGGCCGCGGCTCATACAGCATTATACACTGTACAGAAAACTCGATTGCACCGAAAAAACTTCAGCGCATAATTTTACTCTTTTAGATTTAAAAACTCTGTCGCCAACATTGTGCGTTCTGTGGTGGTTTATATGTATATTTGCAGATGTAATCTCGTGACTTGCATCGGATCCAACAAGAGAATGCTAAAAGTGCGAATCGACTCTTATCTTGGGGTCAGCCATATTACAAGCTGTAAGTTAAGTAGGGAAGGAGTTTTCCAACATATGGGTACATACTAAACAGTGCAAGTCCTCATTTCCTGTGACGATTTTGAAATCATAGCACAAACTGCTGATGAAACATCTCTCTCCATGTTCTCGATTCCTTAACTATCAAACAGCTGGTTCCATCATTAAACAGTCATTCACTTTCGTTCCCTGTTTATAGTTTAAGGGGTTTCTTCAGCCATATTTTGAGGCGTTAGGTAGGTTCTAACCCTGTTTGTTTTTATATCTATACTATAGTATTTATACTGAGTATACTACTTTCTACACATACATACACACACACACACACACACACACACACACACATATATATATATATATATATATATATATATATATATATATATATATATATATATATATATATATATATATTATATATATATGTATATGTATATATCTACCTACATATAAATCGTGCACAAATACATACACCTGCAGACAACCTTATGTAATTAACGATTTGGAAAGTGTTCATAGAATTTCTATAACAAATTTTCCAACATCCGAATCCCTATAAATTTCAACGAATATCGTCCCATCTATGTCATTTGCATTTTAAGAGGAAATTTGAAAATATGAAAATACCTAACTGAAATATAATTACCTTTATACTAGACTTAGTAATTAGATTGATTGCACATCAGTTCCGTTTTTAGGATTTCATCGCATTTTCAAAAACTAATTTCTCGCGAAGCAGATATATATAATTGCTGTAATTAGATTGGTTTTAAGCCACGCATTAATACGACGTCGATGCAAAATCCTCCGTTTCTGTCGTGCCAATGACTGTCAAAGATTGAGAGTTTTATGTGCTTGTCACTTTCTGTCTGATGAAGGTTAATCTGATTAGGGGAACGAGGGAGTCTTCTGTGTCATTACGTCTTGGCAAATGAAAAAGCGAGTCGAAACTGCTTTTGACTTCCTTCGTGATTTTTAATCGGTTTGTGATGTTCAGTGATTATTCATTTTAAATCTATAACGTGACACGTTTTGCTGTTTGTTGAATATTCATTTTAAATCTATAACATTGATTCCTTTCGTAACATTTTTTTTTACTCTTTCTTTACATTTAAATCTAAAATGCAAAATATGGATGCTGTAACATACAAAGACTAGTGTTAATACTGTGTTCTTAATTTTATTATTTTATGTTGGTATATTGCAATACTACTTCTTTTGTGTTTTTTATACATTTAAATGTTCTTTAATGACTATTCATTTAAAATCTATAAAACTGTAGTTCTTGTTCAAAATATGTTCACTTTTGTCTTTTGTTTCCAAGTCATTCAAAATAAAGTATGTGATCAAATCCTTGTAAACTCGTAAACAAGTGTGTAAGGGTTCAGTTTTAACGTACCATTCTAGACAAACCATGAATCTTAATCACTGTAAATATCTAAGTAAAAATTTAAACTCCTGAAAACAGATATATCATGCAGGTCTCTGGTGGGGGCCGAGCTAAAACGTAATTTATAACGATACGTTCCATGAAGGCATTATCAATTTAAATGTAAATTCGCTCCTGATTAATTTGAGGAATTTTGTGGTTAAATGGTTACTCAGTTTAAAAATCCTAGCTTTGCTGCAATTTACAGAAACTCTGTTTAAAATGTATCTTAAAATGTTTGCGTGTGGTTGGTAATCTAATGTTTAGGTTTCTTAATCAGCAGATAAATGGTTGTTTACTGTGGCAACAACATGAAAGGGATAATACAGGAAATGCTTTCCAGAAATTAAAGTACAGCCCTTTAGCATCAGTAGTTTTTATCGCTTACTTAGGGGCTAAGTCTATAAGCTACTTAGTTGTTGTTTTTGTTGTTGTTAGGGGGCTAGGAAAGGTCTATGGAGGAGCCTAAAAAGGTCTGAAAAAGGTGTTTAGCGTTAAGATAAAGATACAGGAATTTTAGAATAGGATATTCATGATTTATTTATTAGAATGAAAATGTAAGAAAAATAAATAAATAACGTGGATGTTGAATAGTACAAAAAAATTATTTCTAATAAAATATAGTGTATTTATTTTAATTTTCATTAGTGAAACAAAGGTCTATTTGACCGTAGATCTTAACACGTTTTAATTTACGTTAAAAGTTTTGAATGTAATGTTTACAGCTTGAGAGCGAGTGGAAATTCTTGTATGCGGCATGAGTAAGATGGAGGTCAGATCACACCTTGTTTTATTTAAGGTTAAAGTTAGCCATAATCGTGCCTCTGGCACCACTATAGGTGCCTGCAACACTGGCCACCACCGGTTGTGGCTAAAAACTTCATGGACCGCAGCTAAGAATTTCATGGGCCGTGGCTCAGAGCTTCACACAGCATTATACTCTGCACAGAAAACTCGAT
>NC_087215.1:53326284-53328784 GCF_015104395.2 Macrobrachium nipponense | reverse complement strand
CAATCTCCTATTCGTTCTTTCCATTCTACGAAAGGAAAGTTGAAGTCACCAGATAGGAGAATAGTCCAGTCCTTGTGATTTCTACATATATCATCCAATTTTTCAATTATTAAGTCAAACTCTTTAGTATTAGGAGGTCTATATATTACTATGTTCATCAATTTTTCAGATTCAAATTCTACCGCTATTAGTTCACATTCTGAGTTACTATATTTCTCATATATTTTTTCTTCCTTGTTTTTTTTGTCTTTCCCATATATTGCAGGTTCCCCCCTTGATTCCTATTTTTTCTATCTGATCTATAAGTTTGGAACCCTTTTATTTGATCATCATTCCCAGTCTCTTGGTGGAACTACCATGGTTTCCACTTATATTCATTATATCTATTTTCTTTTCATTTTGGGTTAGTTCTTCTAAGTACTCTATTTTCTTTTTGAGTTACTCGTAACTAAACCCTGCGCATTCATCACTATGATGGTTTGCGTGTTTTCTCCTTCATTTAATACTGGTAGTAATAAGGATTTTCCCATGTCTCTTTCCTGTTCTGGTATGTTGTTCTTTTTTTTCATTTCCAGAAATTCTGACATTAAAAAATCCAACTTTTCCATAATATTTGATCTTCCTTCATCATAATTATTCATTTTGTGTCTGAATCTGCAATTTTCTCCGTTTCTGCAATATCCTCTTGCATAATAAATACAGTTATTATCTCTTGAGTATAATTTCGGAGCTGATGCTTTGAAATTTTTTGCTGACACCTCTGCATATCTCATTGTGGTTTGCTTTTCTCTTTTACCTGATATTCTTGATTTCTCTCTTTATTTGTTCTTTCTTATTTTGGATTTTATTACTTGGTTGGTTATTTATTTGATTATGATTCATGGCTACAGGGTGCATATATTTGCATTTTTTGTCGAACTTACATCCTTTTCCTTCTTTTAGGTTTTTACATATTTTTGGATGCAGATCTCTGCAATCATCCCCATATCCATCTAAGTATGACATTTACCATATATTTCATAGTTTTGACATATCTTAGGATGTTTGTAGTAACATCTTTCTCCAAATCTGCAATTCCCTCTTTTCAAAAGGTTGCAGATTTTGTCTTTCTTGTCTATTTTTTCCTCTTTCCCGTCATTGTGTAGATCTGGGTAGAGCCTCTTCGGGATTTGCTTTTCTGTTGTCATATCGTAATTTATTTCTTCGTAGGTATTGCTGCTTTATTGCCTCATATGTAGTATCAATGAGTATCTCTGCATCCATACTTTTATCTTGTTCTTTGTTTTCCTTATTTTTTTTCTCTGTCATTTCATTTTTGTTTACTTCTCTTCCGTTTTCCTCTTCTTCTTTTTCTTCTTCTTCTTACCTCCTTACTCTTCTTCTTCCATCCTCAACTATTTGTACATTCAATCTGATTTAATAACATTGTCTATCCATGATAGACATGTTGAACAAAAAATTCTTGTATCTTTTCTCAATTCTTGTATTACCTCAGCACACTGTGGATGGGTCGGAATGTTGCATGCAGCACATTTTCTGATTAGGTTTTGTGGATTGACTATGCTATACCAAACCTTACACAGTTTGCATGCTTTTGGCATTCCCTTTTCCTAATGCATCAATTAGGATATTCACAAGATTCACCTTATTCATTTTCTTGTCGGAATATGTTGGTTTTATGTATATTTTCTTTATGAGTCTCTTGACCACTTGGATTTTATTTGGAACTTCTTCAATTATTTTCAAGATGTTTTCATTAGATTTGTTCCAGTTTGAAGGATTATATCCTTCTAATATATCTATGAATGCTTTTGTATCTTTTTGGTTAGGACTGTTGCTGATTTCAGAGAGAGAGAGAGAGAGAGAGGAGAGAGAGAGATAGAGAGAGAGAAGAGAGAGAGAGAGAGAGAGAGAGAGAGAGAGAGAGCTCTCAGATCACGGAGAGTAAAATTCCGCCAGGAGCAGGACTGAGAAAATTGAGTTTTGTGAAGACAGCGTATTGTCATTTCCAATAAGTGCCGGGGTTACTGCACCAATTGTGGCAAACATCTTGAGAGGCAGACTCAGGCCAGCCAACTGACAGACAAACTCACGGGCAAAGCTTTCAAAATAGATTCTTAAGACAGGCTGACGAAATAAAAAAATAGGTCTCGGAGTACACGCTGCAAACTTTAAGGAATTACAGAAAGAAACTGATAACCAATAGCAGCAAACTGTTTGACAATACTTAAACTTTATAGGCTTCGACATATTTTCGATCGTATAAGCTGACAGTCGGTGCTTTAAGCAGCAACATCATAGCAACCTAATGAATAGGAATCTGAGAAAACGATAGCAAAGGTAAAGTCATGATAAATAGTAAAGATGGAGCAACGGGTGGATACAAAAGAAAATATCAGACTACCCAAACTGACAGATAAACCCTCAAAATAAACTCCTAAATAAACTCCTCTGCAGAGCGTATCGACAGAAAACCCACACACACACACACACACACACG
>NC_087215.1:53306284-53321284 GCF_015104395.2 Macrobrachium nipponense | reverse complement strand
TCATATATATATATATATCTATATCTATATATATATATATTATATATATATTATCTATATATATATTCTATATATATATATATATAATATATATATATATATATATATATTATACATTATAAAGAAATTCCATTCAATTCCGGAAATGGAGTGGCTAATTAGATAGTCGGGCGACGCAATATTAATATGTGAGTTCTCTTCAAACGATATATTTGAGCTTAAGATAACTCAAGTGAGAGTTTATGGAAACTGTCTTCTGTACCCCCGAATAAATCCACTTTATTACCTCCTTATATTTTTTTAGTCACGAACTCACATACCCAATTAGAACGAACATGTTCGACCTTCCCAGAAAATATTTGAATTAGCAGCTTTCTCTAGGTGTCCGCTCTGGACTCTGTAGACCATCCGGGGAAGTTAAAAACAATGATCAGTCTGGCCACATTATTCCAAACCAAAAAGCCACACAGCTACCATTCCACCTTAAATTGGCTAATTGGCATATTTATTAACATTTATTAGCCCTTCTTTCCTCTTAAATTATGTACCTCATGTCCTTTATATATATATAACATATAATATGTATATATATGATATAATTTAGATATAAATATAATCTAATATATATATATAATATATATAAATTTATACTAATATTAGGGATTTGTAGTGCCTGCACGTTAAAATCGTTTAAGGATAAGATTTAATCAGCCCCCAACAAAGTAGAGAATTATACTAATTTCCTGATTCACACTAGGAGGTATGGATTAGGTGTGCAATACGAATTTAGTCAGTTAATGTATATATATATGTATGTTTATAATTTATATATTATATAATAATCTATTATATACTAATATAATATCATATATCGTATATTAATATACTATACTAATATTTTTTTTTATATTTTTGTAATCATAATATACGACTAATATTATATATTATGGTATATTATATATTTGTCTAATCTATTCGAAATATATATCTAGATATATTATATATATATATCAGAATATATATTATATCTATAGATAATATGTATCGATATAGTATAGATATGTATGAATATATATCTGTCTTATATCTATATATCTAATAATTTATATATATTAATTATATATATATATATATAGTAATATATAATATAATTTATAGATATATATATATATATCTAGTATGCTATATATGATATTATATCTATATATAATATAAGATCTAGAGAAATATATAATATATATGTATAAATATAATATTATATTGTAATATATAATTTATTAGATATCTAGATATATATATATTCTATCTCTTATAATTTATCTATATTATATATTCTCGTATATATATATATTATATTATAGAATATACTACTATATATAATAATAATAGATATATTGTAATATCTATATATAGAAGATATGATTTTAAGATATTATATATATCTATTATAATATAGATATTCTATTATATTATATATATATAGAGTATATATATCTATAATCTGCTGAATGATCATAAAGAATTATATAATTCTTCTATATCTATATATATAATATTATCTATAAATATACGTATTTCCTATATTATCAATATTATATATATAATATATATATATATATCTATATATCATATATATAGTATTATAGTATATATATATATAGATAATGAAGTCATATTATATATATAATACACGAGATATACATACATTATATATAGATATAATATTATATACATATATATATATATAAATATATAGTAGAAGATATATATATATATAATATAACTATATATGATATCATATTATATCCTTAGTAAATTTTTATATTATATATCTATATATATCTCTAATATATTATGTAAATAAAGTATATTATAGAGTATATATAATCTATATCTATATAATAAATCTATATCATATGATTACGGTATATAATTGTATATTATAATATATATTAATTATATAAATAAACCATAACATATAATATATACATAAATGAAATTGGCGATGCACACCATCATACCTTCCTAGTGAATCAGGAAATTAGTATATTCTCTACTTTGTTGGGCTTAAATCTTATCCTAAAGATTTAACGAGGCACTACATATATATATATATATATATATATATATATATATATATATATATATATATATATATATATATATATATATATATATATATATATATATATGTATATATATATATATATTATATGTATATATATGTAAGAGGAAAGAGGGCTATAATTAATAATATGTTTAATATGCCATTATAATGTGATGTGTCCGAGCGACACCTAGAGAAAGCTGATAAATCTTTTCTGGGAAGGTCAATGTTCGTTCTATGGGTATGTGAGTTCGTGAGGGCTTGTTCAAGGTGCCTTTGAAAACTGGCTGTGACCAGTTAATTGGGGCGTTGACAAAGTGTGTGAATTCGTGTGTACATGTACGAACTATGTCCGTTGATAATGGCATGGTTTAGCCAAGAACTAGGGAGACAGCTACGGGAGAAAAGGCAGAATGCTGGGATAGCTCTGAGAAAGTAATTTGTTAAAGTGTAGATGTTAGAGGCTGCAATGGGTGAGTTATCATGATTTAGCCAAAGGGATGGCTTGTTTTGATATCTTTTAAAGATTTGTTTTTACAATTGTGTGTACTCACGAGGGTGTTCTCCTGTCTTTTAAACAGGCGGATCTGGTGAGGGGACCGAGTGTCCTAGTGAGGGGACTGTAGTTTGGAGAAGAGATAATTGGTGTGACTAATTACTGATTAAGACATTTAAATACCTGGGCATTATCTGAGTTAGTTGTCTGTGAGACTTGAACTGTTATCATTCTATTAATTATCTTGTAAGAACTTGAATTATTCAACTAATACTTTGCTTTGAATAAAACGTATATATTTTTTGTAGCTCCGACTCTATTTGATGACCTGATGGAATGGAGAGAGAGAGAGGTTGAGAGAGAGACAGGTTGAGAGAGAGAGAGAGAGAGAGCTTTTGCCTGTGATCGCTTTGAGAGAGAGAGAGAGAGGCTGGAGAGAGAGAGAGACTGAGGGTTACCAGTTCGCCTAACGCTAATGGCTAAAAACGCATACCACAAATATTAAGCTAGTGGGGGGGGAGCGACACGTCCTTCGCTTTGGTAAATTATACTAGGTATATCTATATATATATGTATATAATATATATATATATATATATATATATATATATATATATATATATATATAATATATATATATATATATATATGTGTGTGTCTGTGTGTGTGTGTGTGTGTGATTGTGTATATATACTTTATATATATATAGTTTGGTATCACGTTTTATATCTTTCGTGATCAAGTTATTCATATATATATATATATATATATATATATATATATCTATATAGATATATTTATATATATATATATATATATATATATATATATATATATATATATATATATATATATATATATATATATATATATATAATATATATATATATATATATATATATATTCCTGATTTCACTAGGAAGGTACGATGGTGTACAACGATGGAGTTGAATCGAATGACGTGGATAGAAAATATGTAAGCAAAAATTACTCCAGAGAGATGTCCATGTCATGGGACGTACGATATTTCAAACAACAAGTATTCAAGTTGGGTTGTTAAAATCAACAGAAAAATAATTCAACAAACATGGGAAGCCTTTATGCACCGCCACGGTAAAGGAAACTGTTCGGACGCTAAGGAAACACGTTCAGATGATCGCCTGATTTCCAGCTCTGGAAATGTACATTCCAGAAAATATGTAGTTTCGGCGACGGTTTTTACATCCGTCACTTCCCCTCTCCCAACGCCACTCCCTCCCTCTCCCCCCTCCCCTCCCTGTATTCATCCTTTTCTATACTGAGATGTAAAGCTTTTATCGGCGTCTTCCACTCGGCTAAGTTGATTTGAATATGGCGTCTTTTACTCGTTTAACCGCGCCGTCCAGCTGCGATGAATCTAATTCGCCTTCGCATGCATATATATATAATATAGTATATATATATCTATATATATATATATATGTTATTATATATATATATATATATATACATATATATTATATATATAATATATATATATATATATATATATATATGATATATATATATATAAGATATATATTTATATATAACGGTATATAACATTATACATATATATATGTATATTTGATATATATATATATATATATATATATATATATCTAATATATATATATATACCTATATATATATATATATATATATATATAATTGTAGTGTAATCGAAGAGATCCTGTTCAGCTTACCTTACTGGCATATCATGTATCTAGGAAAAGTAATCAAATATGATTGAAATTGAGTGAAATTTTTTCCATCTGAAATTAAATAAAAGTATGATACATTTCAGGACAGAAAGAGCGCGCATAAAAATATTTTAATTGAAAACCGTGTCGGTAAAAATGGGTCTTTATTAACTAGAATGTGACTGAAGGACATAATTTTATCATTCATTTAATTCGTTTTCGAAGCGAATAATTAAAAATGAAACCCAGTAATTTAAGTTATTCTAAATGTCCGCGGTTAAAAGCACGATTAGTATCACGACTAGATTTCTCATTAGAAGCTGACGTTCATAAATACAATACCCAAACAGTATGGAGGTAGTGCCGTCAGTGCACCTCACGCGGTGCACTGTTGGCTTTACTTAAGGTTTTTTGCAGCATCCCTTCGGCCCCTAGCTGCAACCCCTTTCATCCCTTTTACTGTACCTCCATTCATATTCTCTTCCATCTTGCCATTCACCCTCTCCTAACAATTGATTCATAGTTTCCTTCCTTTACACATTTCAAACCTTTCTACTCACAATTTCACTTTCCGCGCTGAATGACCTTATGGGTCCCAGCGCTAGGTCTTTGGCCTAAATTCTATAGTCCCTCTCATCCCATAAATACAATATTTCATGAATACCTCAAGAGAATGATATTGAATACCAATGTCTAGACGACCGAGAGAGAGAGAGAGAGAGAGAGAGAGAGAGAGAGAGAGAGAGAGGGGGAGGGGGGATCCCATCTCGCCCTCTGGAGGAGGAGGAGGAATATCTCATCCTGCCCTTGTCACTCCGGGAGGTCTCCTTATGGAAAAACTTTCATAGCAATATTGCTCGCAAATTAGTTTGTTGCTTTTAGTTTCAGGAAGTTGCAAGGTGCTGCTGCCAGGTATAATATGCAATCTCGGCGCTCATATCCCGCCAGTATGACGCCCTGGGTCTTGTATATAATTGCCCTTTTTACATGCGAGAGGAACAAACGAGATGCGGTGGGGTGGGGTTGGGGGGAGGGGGGGGGGGGGGGAAGAGGGCGGCTCTTCTTCAGGAGAGGGGGGGGGGGGGGGGGGGGTGGGGGGGGGATGTTGACTGATCCGGCGGGTGTTCCTTACTTTGGAGGGGTCCTTAGATCAGTCACGAGGGCGTGATTTGGATTTCTCCTGACGAGGAACCCATGAAAGGGATATGCCAGTGGAAATTGTACCCATAATCAAAGGAACACTAGGCACGATCCCAAGATCCCTGAAAAGGAACCTGGAAAAACTAGGTACCGAACTAGCTCCAGGGCTCATGCAGAAGAGTTTGCTCCAGAAACAGCGCACATGGATAGAAAAGTGATGGACTCCAAAGGAAGCGGGATGCAACCCGGAACCCCACACTATAAATACCACCCAGTCGAAATGGAGGGACTGTGATAGACAAAAAAAAAAAAAAAAAAAAAAAGAGGAAGAGGAGGGAAAAGTAATAATTCATGTTGTTTTATGAAAATTTTGTGATAATGCAAAATGTGTACGAATATACAAAACTGAGCTGGATATTTGAGCTTTATTTGGTCAAAGGTTAAAATCAGTTTTTCTTAAGAAGAAGAAGAAGAAGAAGAAGAAGAAGAAGAATAAATAACAATATCGAGAATAATTCACATTGTGATAATATAAACTTTATGACTGTACACTGTATAAATACAGGTAACTGGCCTCTAACAAGAATGTTCATAAAAATATTGATAACAGAACTTCTGTAAACAAAATTGTGCCATTTTATTGTATTACAGGAAACAACAGTACAACATCACGTGACATGAATACCTGTCAGACTCCCTGAATGTCGACGAAAATTTAAGATAGGTTTGACACTTTCCAACGGACAATGATAGTTCTCTGAATCCCTTTGAAATGAACAGGGTGATTGGAACAAAAGCTTTGGCCCTCCGAAACTAACAGCTTTTTCGTCTCCCTTTGTCTCGTATATTATAATAGCTATATATAGATATATATATATATATATCTATATATATATATATATATATATGTGTGTGTGTGTGTGTGTGTGTGTGTGTGTGTGTGTGTGTGTAAACGATGAATCCTTTTTAGGAATAAAGCAACATAGTCATTGCCACATTCTTAATCTTGATGGAATCATTGTAAGGAAGAACAGCAAAATTATCTAAATCATTACACACGCACAACCATATATATATATATATATATATATATATATATATATATATATATCTATATATATATATATATATATATATATATATCTACATTCATACATAAAGAATTAGACGTATCAAGAAACACATAGATCCTTTTACTTACATGCACATACGCAAATGCAAACCAGCCCACACACCTAAGCGAATGCACATATGTAAGATTATGTAAGAAAATGCTGAAAAAAATATTAAATTGGCAAAATGGTCTTAAAAAAAATGCAAATCAAGTGACGCTGCCTGAAAGGGTTAATGTGAACTTTGGCTATGCTTGTGGAAGTGAAAGTTAAAGTTTACGAATGGCAGCTAAGAAGTTGCAGAATGAAACGTCGATAGGCATAATATGATACAATGTGAGATGTTCGGAACTTTCTTACATAGTGACCCCCAAGAGTTTTTGGGACTCGTTATCTATACTCTGTTTTTTTCATCTGTCAACCCGCCTGTGGTGTTTGCGTTTGGTAACACTGCGTCCCGGGTTTAGATAGTTACGCTATGTGTAAGTTTTAGGTAAATAAAAGGCTATCTTGGTGTACATTTGCAACTGAAAAGTGTTTTAATAATTTACTGTATGCGAATTACACCGTTAATATTCGAAATGGGATATTGTTAGTATTGTTGAATGTAAGCTGAATGTAACTATCTAAAGCCCGGGACGCAGTGTTACCATACGCAAACACCACAGGCGGGTGGACAGATGGAAAAAAACCGAGTATAGGACTAATATTTCTTTGGGGCCATTACCCTTATGATATCTACAGTCTTTCGTTTGTGTTTTTACGGTCATCCCCAACTGGCTTGTACTAAACACACCACAAAGGTGGATATACACAGGGTTAAAACCCGAGGGGGTCACTATCTAGGATAGATCCAGATGTTGCGGTATAGTGGTGAAAGTTTGAGTGATTAGCTGACTTTGTTGGATATGGTATGACTGCACAAGAAACAGGAGGCTGAGATTGATAATTGTTCCTTCTATGAGGCCAAGATGCCGTAAGTAACTTAGGGTTACAGAAACATAGTACTGATTAGTCGAGCCTTTCATAGATTGTGACCCCAAGGGTTTTAACTCGGTAAATATCCACCTTTGCAGCATGTTTAGTACAAGCCCGTTAGGGATGACCGTAAAAACATAAACAAAAGACTGTAAATATCGTAAAGATAATGACCTTCAGGACATATTAGTCCTAGATAACGACCCCACAAAAACCCTTGGAGGTCACTATCCAGGAAAAATACGATTAGTATACTAAGAATGGTATTTAGCTCAAGTTCGATTAGAATGTAGGCCTGAGGGCGAATGATTGATAGTGGAGGAGCAGTGTGCTTTATGAAGAGAGAAGAGGGCATTGGAATCAAATGTTTGTTATGAAACAGTTGTGTGAAAACTTTCGGACTGAAGGGAAGATGTTTGATGCAGGGCAGAAGGACATCCAAAAGTATTTCACTGGAATTGTAAGGTTTTCTGGTGAGTATGTTGTATTGAATGCTTTATACGAGCTATTGAATATTGTTTTCATTATGAAAACATAATATATTAGATTATGTTGACAGAAGCTGTTTGTCTACTTTGGTATGAAATTTGAAGTTGATTATATTTCTCCTTTGAACAGTGATACAAGATAGTCCCTTCAAATTATTCATTCATGAGTACACAAATTTGTTTATGTACAAGAACCAACTTACTAGAATAATCGGCGGCTCTCTCTCTCTCTCTCTCTCTCTCTCTCTCTCTCTCTCTCTCTCTGTCAAATGTCGTCCCCAAAACGCCTATCTTATCTGCCGGCTTTGGGTCCAAACGCGAGGTTCCTCCTTTGTGATATTAAAGGGAGCGACCTGCTCTTAAAGTGAGCAGCTCCCTAGATTAGTGGGGGCCATGAGGTGGTTGCTCTCCACTTGATAAGCAATATTTTCTCGCGCGCTTTTTCCTCCCCGCTGGAATTTACTCTCTCTCTCTCTCTCTCTCTCTCTCCTCTCTCTCTCTCTCTCTTTCCTATTCGTCGATTTGCGCATATACACTTCATTATATATTATATATATATATATATATATATATATATATATATATATATATATATATATATATAGTGTTTATTTGTGCAAATCGAATAGGGAAAAGAGAGAGTAAATATATACAATATATATATATATATATATATATATATATATATATATATATATATATACTATATATATATATATATATATATATATATATATTATAAATATATATAATATACAGCACACACACACAGTTGCTCATACTCCTTTCTCCCTTGAAAGTAATAAGGTCGAAAGGGTATTAGCCATCCAGCCCTCAGCATGCATTTTTGGATTGGGGCTGCTATCCCTATGTAGTTTTCCACCTTATCTTCGAGCCGCAACAGTCAACTAATCATCAGGAATATTATTTACAGCAAACAGATGAAAAATAATTTGTTTATCTTGTTTGTACACACATTTTCCATCGTAAATATCTACAAGTGAAACAACTTCTAAAATATGTAGATGACGCTAAGGCCTCTCAGAATAAAGAAGGAACGTAATGCGTACACATCTTCTTTCGGAAAGCGACGGACTCGCAGGTACCGACAAAGGAATAAATTGGTTTACCTTGATGCCGAATCTGTGATGAAGGCAGGGATTCAATTTGCCTCAAATACTGTAACTTTATTGAAGCAATCACGCCAAAAAGAAGAAGAAGAAGAAGAAGAAGAAGAAGAAGAAGAAGATATTGGCGCAATCCATTCGGAATTTCTTTGGATCTTCGCGATCTTCCTTCGAGCGAGACGAAATTAGATTCCATTGATTACGATAGACATCGATATTAATAATTTCAATTAATATTCCATACGGTCCCCTGCACTTAGACCTTCATCATTATTAATCCATCCCCTTCCCTCCTCCGCCTACGCCCACCATAGCACCCCAGCAAGGTGAGACCGCAGCATGGTGCCATATGACAAATAGGGGACGAGACAAACAGACCGGTTTGTAAGACAGACAGATTTCTTCATTTCTATCTCTTATTTTCCATTGATTATATATTCTTTGCTTTTACTTTGCAACGTTAATCATTGAGTTTACTATTTACCCGCCTCCTGCAATCTTCTTTCCCACCGTTATACCAACATTAAAGGGTCGGTTGCCTGATGCGCCATATTCCTTAAAACATCAGGCATGGTTTATGGTTTGGCAAAGGGGTTTTTACGTCCGTATGCCCCTGCTATGATCGACCACAGTTTTTGGCAGTGGGCCTATAGCATTTTACTCAAAAGTAAAACTGCAAGGCAGCAGTTTCCACAGTTATTGGCGGTGGGCCTATAGCATTTTACTCAAAAGTAAGACTGCAAGGCAGCAGTTTCCACAGTTATTGGCGGTGGGCCTATAGCATTTTACTCAAAAGTAACACTGCAAGGCAGCAGCTTCCACAGTTATTGGCGGTGGGACTATAGCATTTTACTCAAAAGTAAGACTGCAAGGCAGCAGTTTCAACTGTTATTGGTGGTGGGCCCATAGCATTTTACTCAAAAGTAAGACAGCAAGGCAGCAGTTTCCACAGTTAATGGCGTGGGCCTCGGTAGGGCTATAGCATTTTTACTCAAAAGTAAGACTGCAAGGCAGCAGTTTCCACAGTTATTGGCGGTGGGGGGCCTTGCCTTTGACTAAAAGTCCACCTGTAAGGCAGCAGTTTATTCCACAGTTTATTGGCGGTGGCCTCGCCTTTGACTAAGAAGTCCACCTGTAAGGCAGCAGTTTCCACAGTTATTGGCGGTGGGCCTATAGCATTTTACTCAAAAGTAAGACAGCAAGGCAGCAGTTTCTACAGTTAATGGCGGTGGGCCCATAGCATTTTACTCAAAAGTAAGACTGCAAGGCAGCAGTTTCCACAGTTATTGGCGGTGGGCCTATAGCATTTTACTCAAAAGTAAGACTGCAAGGCAGCAGTTTCCACAGTTATTGGCGGTGGGCCTTGCCTTTGACTAAAAAGTCCACCTGTAAGGCAGCAGTTTCCACAGTTATTGGCGGTGGGCCTCGCCTTTGACTAAAAAGTCCACCTGTAAGGCAGCAGTTTCCACAGTTATTGGGGTGGGCCTATAGCACTTTTACTCAAAAGTAAGACTGCAAGGCAGCGGTTTTTTTTTTTTTTTTTTTTTTTTTTTTTTTTTTTTTTTTTTTTTTTCCACAGTTATGGCGGTGGGCGGGTTGCCTTGACTAAAAAGTCCACTGTAAGGCAGCAGTTTCCACCAGTTATTTGGCGGTGGGCCTGCCTTTCCTTTGACTAAGAAGTCCACCTGTAAGGCAGCAGTTTCCACAGTTATTGGCGGGGGTGGGCTATAGCATTTTACTCAAAAGTAAGACAGCAAGCAGCAGTTTCTACAGTTAATGGCGGGGGCCCGGGTAGCATTTTTACTCAAAAGTAAGACTGCAAGGCAGCAGTTTCCACAGTTATTGGCGGTGGGCCTATAGCATTTTACTCAAAAGTAAGACTGCAAGGCAGCAGTTTCCACAGTTATTGGCGGTGGGCCCTTTAGCATTTTACTCAAAAGTAAGACAGCAAGGCAGCAGTTTCCACAGTTAATGGCGGTGGGCCTATAGCATTTTTACTCAAAAGTTAAGACGCAAGGCAGCAGTTTCCACAGTTATTGGCGGTGGGCCTTGCCTTTGACTAAAAAATCCACCTGTAAGGCAGCAGTTTCCACAGTTATTGGCGGTGGGCCTCGCCTTTGACTAAAAAGTCCACCTGTAAGGCAGCAGTTTCCACAGTTATTGGCGGTGGGCCTATAGCATTTTACTCAAAAGTAAGACAGCAAGGCAGCAGTTTCTACAGTTAATGGCGGTGGGCCCATAGCATTTTACTCAAAAGTAAGACTGCAAGGCAGCAGTTTCCACAGTTATTGGCGGTGGGCCTATAGCATTTTACTCAAAAGTAAGACTGCAAGGCAGCAGTTTCCACAGTTATTGGCGGTGGGCCTTGCCTTTGACTAAGAAGTACCACCTGTAAGCAGCAGTTTCCACGTTATTGGCGGTGGCCTATAGCATTTTACTCAAAAAGTAAGACTGCAAGGCAGCAGTTCCACAGTTATTGGCGGTGGGCCTATAGCATTTTACTCAAAAGTAAGACTGCAAGGCAGCAGTTTCACAGTTATTGGGCAGTGGGCATTGCCTTTGGACTAAGAAGTCACCTGTAAGGCAGAGTTTCCACAGTTATTGGCGGTGCCGGCCATAGCATTTTACTCAAAAGTAAGACTGCAAGGCAGCAGTTTCCACAGTTATTGGCGGTGGGCCTTGCCTTTGACTAAAAAGTCCACCTGTAAGGCAGCAGTTTCCACAGTTATTGGCGGTGGGCCTCGCCTTTGACTAAGAAGTCCACCTGTAAGGCAGCAGTTTCCACAGTTATTGGCGGTGGGCCTATAGCATTTTACTCAAAAGTAAGACAGCAAGGCAGCATGTTCTAACAGTTAAGGCGGTGGGGCCCATAGCATTTTACTCAAAGTCAAGACTGCAAGGCAGCAGTTTCCACAGTTATTGGCGGTGGGCCTATAGCATTTTACTCAAAAGTAAGACTGCAAGGCAGCAGTTTCCACAGTTATTGGCGGTGGGACTATAGCATTTTACTCAAAAGTAAGACAGCAAGGCAGCAGTTTCCACAGTTAATGGCGGTGGGCCTATAGCATTTTACTCAAAAGTAAGACTGCAAGGCAGCAGTTTCCACAGTTATTGGCGCGTTGGGCCTTCCTTTTGACTAAAAAGTCGGACCATGTAAGGCAGCAGTTTCCACAGTATTGGCGGTGGCCCTCGCCTCGACTAAGAAGTCCACCTGTAAGGCAGCAGTTTCCACAGTTATTGGCGGTGGGCCTATAGCATTTTACTCAAAAGTAAGACAGCAAGGCAGCAGTTTCTACAGTTAATGGCGGTGGGCCCATAGCATTTTACTCAAAAGTAAGACTGCAAGGCAGCAGTTTCCACAGTTATTGGCGGTGGGCCTATAGCATTTTACTCAAAAGTAAGACTGCAAGGCAGCATGTTTCCACAGTTGGATTGGCGGTGGGCCATTGCCATTTGACTAAGAAGTCCCAACCTGTAAGGCAGCAGTTTCCACAGTATGGCGGTGGGCCTATAGCATTTTACTCAAAAGTAAGACTGCAAGGCAGCAGTTTCCACAGTTATTGGCGGTGGGCCTATAGCATTTTACTCAAAAGTAAGACTGCAAGGCAGCAGTTTCCACAGTTATTGGCGGTGGGACTATAGCATTTTACTCAAAAGTAAGACTGCAAGGCAGCAGTTTCAACAGTTATTGGTGGTGGGCCTATAGCATTTTACTCAAAAGTAAGACTGCAAGGCAGCAGTTTCCACAGTTAATGGCGGTGGGCCTAAAGCATTTTAATCAAAAGTAAGACTGCAAGGCAGCAGTTTCCACTGCTATTGGCGGTGGGCCTATAGCATTTTACTCAAAAGTAAGACTGCAAGGCAGCAGTTTCCACTGCTATTGGCGGTGGGCCTTGCCTTTGACTAAAAAGTCCACCTGTAAGGCAGCAGTTTCCACAGTTATTGGTGGTGGGCCTATAGCATTTTACTCAAAAGCAAGACTGCAAGGCAGCAGTTTCCACACTCAAAAGTAAGTGAGATTTGTTCGATGTCAAAGGGTAGCAGAAACAGGGGTGCATAAATGATGCGAGTTTTCAAGAGAACGGTTACAAGAATGGAGTGTATAATGGATGGCGCTTGTTGAAGAAGCTGCAGAGACTAGTGAATTAATGTGAATCTTCACAAGAAGTGAAATTTAAAACTGAATGTTATCAAAAGATAGTATATAAGAGCAAATTAAAGTCAGGAAGAGCAGATGAGAACAATTGCTCTGAATATGAATGATAAAGGTGGTTGATTTACCTCATCATTTCCAGTTAAATGTAACAACTGATTGTAAGAGACTTGAAGGCCCCGTTACACTCTTCTTGATAATTTATCTCTCTCTTTTACTGGGAACAACCACCTCTACCATCCAAATTCGTGGTAACTTTGATCATCCTTTCTTCCTGGCTTCAATTTACTCTTATATCCTATCTTTTAATCGCATTCAGTTTTAATGTTTCACTTTTTATAAAGAATTCCAGTAATTCACTAGTCTCTGTGGCTTTTTCAGTAAGCGTCAGCCATTCTACGCTCCGTTCATTCTTGTAACCTTTCTTTTGAAAACTAGCTTCGTCACCTTAGCATCTGCCATAAAGACGAAATACATCCCCGTTTCAGTCATCCTTTGACATCGAACAAGTCACGCTACCTTATGAGTCAGACGAAAATTCACCAAAAATTTCGAGTTAAAGTTGGAGTACTTTTGAAATCTATAATTTATGATTAATGATGAGATTGTGAAGCCAACTCTTCTTTATTGAATTGAAGTGTGACTATCAAATGAGAATTGAGGAAGTTGTAGAAGCTAGTTAGATATCTGTTTAGTATATATGCTACGTATATATGATCGATAAACTGAGGAATAATAACGCAAGTGGTAAATTTAAACCTCAGAACTTAGCTAACGATAGATTATAGAAAGCGATGAACAATTTAGAAATGTTGATAGGGAAAAGGAGGTGATTAAGCACTATTTAGGTTTAAAGTCAGACGTGTTGAAATAAATTGCATGTAAATGAGATGAATGGCTTAATGTACAGACGGCCAACGAAGAATTTGCGTAGTTTCTTAATTCATGTTCGTTATGGAAATATTGCCATATGCAGGTGCCAGATTATTTACTTAACAATAAATAAAATTTCCTTTCAAAGGTGCTATAATTGAAATAAATTACATTAGAATAGAGTAGACTTATTCAAGGTATTAAAGATAATTATTTTGCAAAGTAAGGAAAATATATACCGATGGGTCCACGATTTCTAATTTTATTCTCAACTCTAGCCTCGTGACAGCATACCGAATATTTTGAAGTTGGCTTTGCTGCCGATCGAGTCTTGACTCAACGTATCGTACTGCACTGGGGTGTTGTCATTTCGTCTCCTACAGCCGATAAACAATACATCAAGGCGTTAACATTCTTTGAAAACGATGTTTAATTAAATTAATTTTGCCCTTTGATCAATAAAATCATTTGCATGACACATTTAGTGGTCCTAAATTGGACTTCGGATTTTCAGCAGTATACTCTCTCGGATACATAATATAAATAAATATTTAAATCGACAATATATATATATATATATATATATATATATATATATTATATATATATATATATATATATATATATATTGTTTTAGCTTTGTTTGATTATTCCCGTTATTCTTGTTTTTTATTTTTATCGAATTCTTGCATATCCATCCTGTTCATTTGGACACGTTGGAAAGCTGTGGGAGTCAAAACTGACGAATACATTAAGAAAGGCTTACTTTCATTAAATCTTTCTTAGGTTGATCTTTCTGTAGCTA
>NC_087215.1:53296284-53301284 GCF_015104395.2 Macrobrachium nipponense | reverse complement strand
ATTGTGGGATCCGGACCACATTATATCGAGAAATGAATTACTATCACCAGAAATAAATTCCTCTGATTCCGCGTTGGACGAGCCGGGATTCGAATTTCGGACCACCGGATTAGCAGCCGAGCGTGAAAGCCACTCGTCCAGCGAGGAACTTTGAAGTGTAAAACAGGAGGAAAACCTCAAAGCAGCTGCACTACGAAACAATTGTTAGGCGAGGGTAGAAAGCAAGATGAGAGAAAGAGAATATGAATGCAAGCACATTGATAGGAATGAAAGGGGTTGCTCATATGGCAAAAATAGATCAGCCTGAATGTGAAGTTATATTTTAAAACACATTTTTTATGTTACTTTCTTCACTACAATTTATTATATCAAATAAGCTGGGAATGTAAGTCAAGATGTAGCATAAATAAATATCATGGTTTGAGATACACCGACGAATAAAGAATAATCAAGAAAATGTTCATCAACTTATCAACATGTTGAAAGGCAGTAAGAATACAAGCAACAATTTCTTATAATGATGCTGAAAGTCAATTAGCCAAAGTTACGTCAATAAACAACGGCCACCACGCACGCGAGATCCTGTGCAAGCTGATGCACGCATCATCCGTGAGTTACCAAACCCTGAAAAATGAGGCAACGAGAATTAGCTACAGACATGAAATTAGGTCATTTGCATTTAGGTTTCAAGGTCGGGAATGGAATACTTTGCATTCAATGGACTGTGATTATCGAGAGGCAATTTAACCTCAAAACTGAGACACGCTTCTTACCTTCAAGGGAATAGCACGGAGGCCTTCTCTCTCTCTCTCTCTCTCTCTCTCTCTCTCTCAATGACAAGTGACAATCAACTAGTTACAAAATTCAAGAGTTTGGTTTCTGAAAACTTAACTGTACACCCAAGCAGTGGGGCACTTTCAGCCATTCAGCGTTTAAACTGTGAGAAGAGGCAGTTGGGTTGGTTAGACAGCAAGCTGGAAGAAAGTAAGTGGGTACGAAGATAAAATGAAAAAAGCTTAAAAGTTGGGGGCAGCTGCAAACCACGTTTAGCAATGCCTACAGTGTATCACGTGAGGTACACTGACCGCCCTCCTCCCGTGGCCCCCGTCCTGCAGGGTGAAATTCATGAAGATAGACAGCTAAGAGCGAAGAGATGGGACGGAATTGGATGAAAAGTGAGGTAGAATTTATTAACTATAGTCGCGCCTGACGGCTTGATGGAACCACTTTAACCCCCCTGTCACACTAAAGGCCTGTCCACACGATCGGGCTTGATCGGCGGACTTCCCCTCTAACGGGCACACTTGACGCAAACCGTCAATTGCCCGATGGGTCTTGTAGCAAAATCACCATGGTGTGCCCGATGCTTGAGCTTCGACCCTGGCAGACGTACGATATCATAGTGTTCCCATAGCAGGCTTGTCTTCCACACGATATATCACTGTAACACGGTCACACCATAGTAACTTGCGATGTCTAATTCGGAGACCTTCAGTGAGCCCCTTTCCATTTACTGGTCAAGCCTGTTACACGCACGTTGATTGAACTTTATCGCAAAAATCCATGTTTATGGAATGTGGAAACTGAAGATTACAAAAACAGAGACAGCGCATTACATCACTGAAGGCCATTGCTGCTGAGATACGGAACAAGGTGCTGCGTTACGACAGAGAAACATATAAAAGAAAAATAGACACGCTACGAAACCAGTTTAGGCGTGAATTTAAGAAAATGAAGGATTCACAAAGGGTCGAGCTGGGACTGACAATCTTTATTCCCCAAAATTATGGTGTTACGATGTGACCTGGCATTCCTCACTGATAGTGATACAATAAGACCAATCATTGTCAAATATGGGACAGAAGCCACAGTACCGAGGATGGACACAAAAACGTCTGGAATACATCTGATAGTGAGGTACGTTCACATGTTTTTTTCCCTCCCCGTCTCATTCTCTCTCGCTCGTTTTTCCACTCCCCTCTCTCTCTCTCTCCCCGCCCCAGCTGCTAGAGGGAGAAACAACCTACTGTACACTAAAACATAATCAAAACTTTACCGTCATACCAACCTGTCCCCTACACTCATAGCACCCCCTACCACTACATCCTAAGCTTTCCCCTGGCACTAGATTACATTGTAAACAAAAATAAATAAATAATTTATACCCAAGGTAAGACCTATACCTCTACTCCGTTAAATGATAAACCGTCCCCATTTTGAAACTGACACTGAAACTCTCACTTTGTAAATAGGTCGACCTGCAGCTTCAGCTAAGGGGAGGTGGTGGTTGGAGAAATCCCACCCCACCTCCGTCTCAGGTCAGTTGCACTGGATATTGATACCTCCACACCCGCTAGTTAAAGCTATTTAAATACATTCATTCCCATTCTTTCCTTCCTTCCTTCCTGGCAAACAGTATGGCTGCCAATGCCAGAAGTTGTCGAGTTTAGTTACTAGGAAAATAACTCAAAATATTTTGTATTGTGTAATACATATTTGTTATTTTGTGTTTATTACAAAACACAATACATGTTTATATGATAACGAAAATATTATATAAATGACACGTAAATGAATAAAAAAAATTAAACCGTTAATAATCGAAACCTCTGCATATACAGTTTATAACACAGTAACTATCATCCTTAAATTTGTTTTTTGAAGCTGTACTGACACACTGATAAATAAGGAAAAGTGATACATGAAACCTACAGTATGCACCAAATGTACTGAGACATTGATAAGTAATACATTCCAGGATATGGAATGGTATCTAATTATTGGATTTTGTATAGCTTTGTATTGCCATGGCACGCACCTTCATCATTGAAATACTCCATAAATTCATGGCGTACAGTTTGGGCCGCTGTATTTGTATTGCCCATCCTGTTCTTTGCAATCGTACAGTGGGGAGTTTCACGCCAACCACCAGGGATAATTGTACACCTTGGCAATGTCTTCCAGAATCCAAAGACCCTTCAGGCGTATATTGTTTGACATGGTCACGTCTGAGAAAATTATGCAAAGCAGTGCATGCTAATACCATCATTTCAACTTTGCTTGGCGACAATTATATATTGACAGGAAAACTCTAATCGGTTGGCCAATATCCCAAAAGCATTCTCAACTGTACGTCGAGCCCTAGATACCGATAGGAAAAAATGGCGTTCCCTATTACTTTGGGTTTCGGTGTGAGAACGGTTTTTCATAATGTGCCGTTGCAAGGGGAAGGCGTTGGCTGCCACAAACACATACGGGTAAGCCTCTCTCCTTCCTTTGGGGCTTTCTGTCACTAAGGAGACCTGCTGTTTCTGTGCAATACAACTACTGGTTATGTGTATTGTCCCCACACCCACCGCCGTCTGACACCCGCCCCATTGCAGCCAATATCAACTAAAGAAACTCACAATTGGCATCATTATGGCCATGATACGATCTGTGGGTACCTTTATAATTATAGTAAAATATGCCACTTCCCTGTGGAGGCGTTATTAGGATATGCTTTCCATCGATGCTCCAATACTGTTGGGGAGTTCCACCGTGTTTCGAACCCACGTGCCACACGCAATCCACTCGTCTGGTGTGGTAGGTGTCTGTCAAAAGTCAAAAAGAAAAATACCCTGTTTATTATAGCATTTTTCCTATGAGTTTGAGAGGCCATGTGGCCACATTTTAAACGGTAATCAGTATAAAAGTTGACAGTGTTGTGCCTAACTCTGCCCTAAAATATTCTACCTTATAGTGGATTACCTAATATGAATAATAAGGCGTTTGTCCTGGACAAATGGAGCTCAGTCCGAAATGATTGGGTAGATAGGAACGATTAACAGTGACGTCATTGATGTGTCAGTGCACAGGCCTCTTTCCATCCCCCCACCCCACAGAGGTAGGAGTTCGTCCATGCCCACCCTAACAACCCCCCCAACCCCCCCCCCCCCATCTCTCTCTCTGTCTGTCTTATAATGTACTGCCTATAGTCATTATTTCATTTTCTCCTTTATTTAGTCCTCACAATATTATGTGTACTATGAATGTTATGAATTCCTATCAATCTATTGTGAATCCGTAATTTATTGGCATGTAACCATACGTAACCCAAATGATGTCTTTCATTCTAGATCTTTATCGATCCGGTAATTTGTGTTATTGATGATGCTCCAGCCTACACCTGGGACTTCTGATATCCCAACTGGTGAACCTGGAATCATACACGCTTGGGCCCTGACCGTCACATCGAAGACCCGCAAAAAAAAAAAACAAAAACAAAAAACACAAGAGTATCGACGAGACCCAACTCCTGCAAGAGGCGTATAATGAGCTAAGTCGTTGTCCCAAGGTGTAAAAATACTTTTTCGCTTTTGGAAACTGTCGTCTCTAATAATTTAAATGAAATGAATGGTGAAAACCAGAATATATGCTCAAAACTAATGAATGAAATTATTTTTCTCGGCCGACTTTTGAAGGCTTTCTTCATCTACAATGATTGTTGAATAATTTGCTCTTAAATAATTATCAGTTACCATGATGGAACAAATGTCCGTAAATATCTACATACCATATATATTGAATTATATATAGGCTTCATAATATGTCATTAAGTTATGTTTGACGGTGTTTACTAATTTATTTTGTGTAGTACACGATTTACTTATGTTGACGGTGTTACTTATTTATTTTGTATCGTACACGATTTAACTTTTCTTTGGTAAACTACAGTATAGTACATGTATTGACATAATATACGGATTTTTGGGACTAGGTAGTCATTGAAAGGCACGGCAACTGCACGAATGAATGAGAGAGGGGGGGGGGGGGGGGGGGGGGGGGTGGGGGGGGGGGGGGGGGGGACATACAGATCGGTCTACCTGTGACGTCAAGGAAGAGCTGACCCTTCAGGTGGGAGGTAAATTACTAATCTAGGTAAACCCAGTATTTCCTTGTCTTTGGGTATATAATTACACACTGTACTGATCAGTTCATAAATAGTAAACTCCACCTGC
>NC_087215.1:53286284-53291284 GCF_015104395.2 Macrobrachium nipponense | reverse complement strand
TAAATGGACGGTTTCTCGATGGTAGCGAATACACGACGTTCCACAGCACCCATGTAGAAGTTAGCAAAAAGTACTCCAAGGGGAGAACCCATCGCTATACTGTCTTTTTGTATGAAGTATACATATGGCCTCTGTGGGTGGAGAAAGGAGCCTTTTTTGTACAAATCTGGAGGAGTGTTCGGAGGGTATGTTCGGGGATGCTTAATGGGGGCCGGGAGTCGTCTTTATATACAGGATCCAGAATTATCTGGATTGTTTCATCTCGGGGATGTTCGTGAAGAGGGACTCCATGTCCATCGATGCAATAATTCCTCAAGTGGGGTTGTTGGGGGGAGGGGGAGTTCGTTTTCAGGGCTCTTGTAAACTCGGCAGAGGACTTCAAACTGTGGTCATCTGGAACATAAGAGTCAAAATAGTATTCAATTTCTTGGCAAGCTGCTACGTAGGGGTGGAAATCTGGCTAATAAAGGACAACTCTTCCCAAGCAACCTCACCAGCGTTTAATAATTCTAATGTAAGAGATATAAGAGATATAAAAATAAAATTCATTTTACTCATTTATAAATAAAAGCATGGTGGGTATAATTCGCCCCTATCACCAACCCTCTCACTTTCTCTCTGGGTACGCCTTTAATACTTCCTCTGTTCAAAGTGACTGCGAAAGTTCCTAACCCTAAGGTGCAACTTCGGAAATGCAAATCCTCGCCGGAGGCTGACAACCAGCAAAGGAAGAAAATAAAAGAGAAATCGCCCGGCCCACAGCAGCTGAACATGCACCTGGCTTCCATGACACCTGGAAGGTGACCTCACCACCACGTGACCCTGTAGAAAACGGAGCGGGCATTTGATTACAACGCCACCTATGCCCAGAGTTAATCCCCCCGAAGTTATATAAGGGCCACAGACCGGCACTTCTCTCACAAAGCTCAGAACTCAGAAATGGTCAGAGCTCAGAAGAGCCCAGAACTTAACCCTGGACACTTGTCTCCAATTTTGCCTGTCCCTTGTAGTACTCCCCCCAACCCACCCCTCCCCCCGACACGCGCCGCTCGTCCTCGAGCCAATATTCTTTGTTAGTGGCATCCCCCTCATTTTCCTTCCTCCATTGCTGACGCCTTATCGGAAAGGGACACCGTCATCCTGACGGAGGTAATGTATCGGAATAAGGTTTCTTTTAGTCAGTCACGATCCTGTTATTCCTCTGCCCGATTTATTTTCATTTATTTGCACTGAATCATTGAGTGCTAACGCAGCTGCTTATTTATTTGCTGTAAAAGTGAGTTGCCTTGGCATCTATGTACTCTCTCACTTCCCTTTGCTTGCGTTAGTGTTTCTTGCAACCAACCGTCTTGCATATCACTGCAGAGCTTCCGCGGCTGTGGAACCAACTCTTCGGCTCAATGGCCTTATGCCAACCCCTAATTCTACCCCTCTGCGATGTTCCTTTGTAAAGACATCATCGACGTAAAATATTTATTCTGTGTATGATCCATTCCTTTAGCAGGACCTTGTTATTCTTCTAACTTGTGTTTTATGTAAATATAATTAATTAAGTGAACCCTTTGTGTCTACGTAATTTTTACAACATTATCTTTCCCCTGTTATCCATTCCTTTAGCAGGACCTTGATATTCTTCTAACTTTTTTTTTATGTAATATTAATTAATTAAGTGGAACCCTTTGTGTCTACCCGTAATTTTACAAATCCCCTGATTGATTCTTTTATGGGTCTGCTTTAGACAAAATGTCGACTCCCTCTCATCATCAGTTTCAGCCCAGAATCTCAGTGAGAATTTTATATATATATATATATATATATATATATATATATATATATATATATATATATATATATGTGTGTGTGTGTGTGTGTGTGTGTGTGTGTGATGTGTAAGTGCATACATACACTCATGAAAGCACACGTATGCATTCGCTTATTATCCACAGCTTTTGCAAACAAGATGCATTGTCGGTGGGCAAGGCAGAGCAGCCCGGCCTTCAGTTACGCGTTTATATGGGTGGTTTTATTTCCCATGAATATAAATATATATAATATATATATATATATATATATATATATATATGATATACTATTATTATATATATTAGTATGTTATATAATGATATAATATCAAGGGAGGCTTCCGCCGAGTGGAGATAGTGGAGTCCATATTCGAATCTAGATAATTTCTATTAATATTCAGTGTGCTCCGATACCCCAAGCCTGCAATTGATTGCATAGTGAGATATTCTTGCAAGATGAGAATTGGGGGAGACTACTGGCTCTGCTCTGCTGTGCTCTGGGACTCCGGGAGGCAGCTGGCTGGCTCTGGAAATGTTCATGGCGATATCTTTATCCGAACTTTATTCGCGAGCCTCTTCTGCGGAAACTTTTTAATTTAATTTCATCAGCTCTTCCATGCTCTATCTTCATCCGGGTTTTTATTGCTTATTGCTTCTGCAAAACCTTTTTTGCTCTTGTGACTATTGTTTTTGCTTCTTTGTTAAGCACATTATTTGCTTATTCATCTCAACATACTATAGCTTTTTTCCCCATAACGTTTCTTGCATTACTACAATTGGCTTTTTTCATAGCAAATGGTTCAGTTGGATAGGCAGGGGAAGGAACACAGAAGCGAGAACAGAAATACAAAGCATTTCCAGTATGAATTTGAAATGTTTTTCGTGGGATATCGTCACTGCCAAATATGTAGCATATTTGTTTTAAGAATTAAATAATTAATTAGAGACATCATAAATTTTTGTGTTCCCTAATTACTTGATTTATTATAGCGAAAATAAGTTGAAAAACGTTATTGGAGTTAGGAAGTTCATAATTTAAACCTGATGATTCATCAACTTAAAAATCAAATCCTATTAGCCTGAATGATAACGAACTTCTAAAAACTACAAATCCATTAACCTTCGCAACCAAAAGCAATAATATAATTATTCACCAGTCGTTTTTCCTTGAATCCCTCCAGACTGGAAGGTCAGAGGGAAGCCTCAACTGCTATTTGGAATTATTCAGTCACCACTTCCACAAAAGCTGTGTACTAACCATTTGTTTTGTGAGTGTTCTTATCTAGATATAACAAAAAAGGATTATATAAAGGCCCCCATACACTATCGAGCATCGAATCGCGCTTTGTGCAACACGTCGAGTTTTCATAGTGTATGGGGGCTTGCGCATCGTGCAACGAGCCACTCGCAGCTGGCTCGACGCTATCAAGACATTCCTGATATTTTGTGGGCGGAGCTTCGAGCCAAGTGATAATTTGTTGGGTACACGAGGAAGGCTCCATTATTTTTGTATGTTGAGTGAAATTGAAGATGGATAGCGCCAATTCAAGAGAAGTGTTAAGTGACTTTATAGACCTATACCAGTCTTTCCCGTGTTTGTGGAAAAATTAAATGGGGGGGGGGGCGGCAGATTACTATAACAAACACGCAAAACAAATTGCTCAAGACAAATTAGTAGAAAAACTGAAAGAATGTGACCCTAATGCTGATCGTGAATCATGTTTACGTTTTTTCTCTTCGAGAGCAACAGCAATGCTTAAAAAATCGTCTGTGTCTAGGTCTGAGGATGACATCTTCACTGTGCGGAAAAAGCGCTTAACTGAAACAAGGCTCTTTAGTGTGTGGCCTCCTTCGAGTTCGAGCCAAGCTTGAGGTGACTCGAAGCGCGATTCGATGCTCGGTAGTGTAAGAGGGTATAGGTACTTGTATGAGCTTCTAAAGTCATTGTCATGTAATTTCTACAAAATTCAGGTATGCTAGTTTCCTTATTTACAAAACTAGCAGGATAGAATGAGTCTGCAGAAAGCTAAAAAGAGTAAAATAAATCAGGTAGAAGCCTCTTAACCCTAGACAGGTAATCTAAAACTCGTCTTTCATAATAGGTAACCTGGGGTATGACATACCCCAACAAAAATAATGTAGTAATACAAGTGCAGTCTTTACACAGTTTTCTTCGTTCACTGTACGAGTCATAAAGGGTTGAAGCCAGTTTTGTCATTAATGAACGTTGACTTCTGACCGCGTCATTTGGAAAGTTATGACAGGTGGGTGATGGAATACTATTTCAAGCTTTTCAAAAGGGTGAAATGTTCTTATTGGAGTTCTGATGGTAAACAGGTTGTCACATACAAGGAGTGTATGCATTCGTTAAATAAAAGGTAATAATGTTTTTTTTTATGTTGTTAATATACATCATATAATTATTTTTTTAATTCTTGCAAGCGTTCGGTTCCTCTAAGTCCCATTATTTCTTAGAATTTGTTCCTCATATTCTAATTTTTCATATACTCATGTGGGTTAGGTTAGGTTAGGTTATGGGACTTAGAATATTTTCCCTCATATTCATATTTATGTGAAATGGCAGTTTTTCGTCTGAAGGGTATATCTTGAGCCAAAATCGAGTTTGGTATTTCATGTGGGTTAGGTTAGGTTATGGGACTTGAAATTTTTTCCCTCATATTCATATTTGTGTGAAAGGGGTTTTTTTTCATCTTGAGCTACTAGGTTGGGTTGGATTAGGTTAGGTTAGGTTTGGTTAAGGGACTTGAGTTTTTTTCACTCGGTGGGTTGGGTTAGGTTAGGTTAGGTTAGATTAGGTTGGATTAGGTTAGGTTAGGTTAGGTTAAGGGATTTAGAATTTTTTCATTCGTATTCATATTCATGTGAAATGGTTTTTTCATCCGTATTGTATATCTTGAGCTAAAATGGGGTTGGGTATTTTCTAGGGCTCGAGCGAAACCCCGGTTCTCCTATCCAAAGAGTTCTTCACTAGCCATTTAGGGGTTCTTTTCTGAACTAGAGTGAAATATTTGGTGGTTTTCCCATGGAGTCGTTAATGTTCAACGTACGTGAGGGTAAGATAAAGGTAAGCTTATGAAATTTATCGCCTGTGAACCGAATTGGGGGTCGGATGTTGAGGTTGAGCTGAAATGGGTTTTTTTCCCTACTAAGGCAGATTCATTTATATTCCTACAAATA
>NC_087215.1:53259585-53279585 GCF_015104395.2 Macrobrachium nipponense | reverse complement strand
CGCAGTGAACTGTCTTACATTACTGTCTACCTGTCTAGACTGTTGACTCTAAGTGACACTGACGACGGAATCTTTTGGATGGATGGTAATTGATGCTGATCTCTGCTCTGTGAAAACTGATGAATCAGGAATCAGCTGGTGTACTAGAGTCATTCATCTGATTCTCAAAAAGGATAGCCGGTGCACTGTAGGCATTACTTAAGGTTCTTTGCAGCATGCCTTCGGCCTCGAGCTACAACCCCTTTCGTTCCTTTTACTGTACCTCCTTTCATGTTCTCTTTCTACCATCTTACTTTCCATTAATCCTCTCCTAACAACTGATTCAAAGTGCAGCTGCTTTGAGGTTTTCCTCCTGCTACACCTTTCAAACCTTTTACTGCCAATTCCCACCTCAGCGCTGAGTGACCTCATAGGTCCCAGTCAGGTGTCCCTATCAAGATGCAGATATTCGCCACTATGGCAGGGTGGCCAACCTGCGGCTCCAAACATTGACCAAACACTTTTTTTTATTCCATTCAATATGCTCTAAATTCTCATGCCCTTTCACATATGCTTCATTTTTTTTAATTTCATTTTTAATATGCTCATAAATTCTCATGGCCTTTCACATATGGTTGAATATTGTTTTAATATGCTGTAAATTCTCATGGCCTTTCATATATGATTTAATATCTTTTTAAATAATTTTTTTTAATATTCTCTTTAATTCTCATGGCCTTTCACATGATTTAATATTTTTTTAAAGACTTTTTTAATGTGCTCTAAATTCTCATGGCCTTTCACATGATTTAATATTTTTTTATAAATTTTTTTAATATGCTCTAAATTCTCATGGCCTTTCTCAAGATTTAATATTTTTTAATAGTTTTTTTAATATGCTCTAAACTCTCATGGCCTTTCATATATGATTTAATATTTTTTAGATATTTTTTTAATGTGCTCTTAAATTCTCATGGCCTTTCACATATTTAATATTTTTTAAATATTTTTTTAATGTGCTTTTAAATTCTCATGGCCTTTCACATACGATTTAATATTTCTTTAAATATTCTTTTAATTTGCTCTAAATTCTCATGGCCTTTCACATATGATTCAATTTTTTCTAGATATTTTTTTAATATGCTCTAAATTCTCATGGCATTTCACATGATTTAATATATTTTAAAATACTTTTTTAATATGCTCTAAATTCCCATGGCTTTCCACATATGATATAATATATATATTAAAATATTTTTTTTAATATGCTCTAAATTCTCATGGCCTTTCACATATGATTTAATATATTTTAAAATATTTTTTCAATATGCTCTAAATTCTCATGGCCTTTCACATATTCTGCAGTATTATATTCAAAGCAACGAATGCAATATTATTGTTTATGATATCAAATACTAAATATTGAGAAACTGCTTTCGTTTCAAGCCAAACGTATCAGTCCATTTGTAGACACTTTCAAATGGATTCTTCCTGTGTCTGTGTTTTGCAAATTTAAGCCTTTATTTATATATTTAAGATAAAATAATGATGGGGAAATAATGCCACGACTTGTTGCCTTTAAAAATGACAAAATTTTCACAATACGCATTCCATTCATTACGTGTTGTATAATATATATATATATATATATATATATATATATATATATATATATATATATTATATATATATATATATATGTGATATATATATATATATGTGTGTGTGTGTGTGTGTGTGTGTGTGTGTGTGTGTGTCAACTTACCCTAATCTCTAGTATGTCATTTCTAGATGTACAAATACATTCACGTCTTTTACATATAGGAATCAAGACTACTGCGGATTCCTGACGTTTGTAGTATACCTAAGGTTATGTGGGTTATGTGAAATATGGACTTATCTTCATGAAATCATAGCATTCTTATGTTTGATGGGATCATGTCAAGATGAGCGAATCCACTGTTTTTCTAGGCAGAATTATACCACTTGGATTTATATATAAATATATGTATTAAACATATATTTGATATATATGTATATATATGTATATAAAATGCTTAAAAATGCACAGTAGATGCGTACCGAGCGCTTTCGTCCTTTGAGATATTGTCGAAGGATGAATATATTTAATATGTTTATGAATAGATATATAAATCAAAGTGGGTTCGCTCATCTCTACAAGATCCGTCTTATAAATATCTATTAGAGAAATCTAGTAGAATGTATGAAGTGTTTCTTTGACGCCAATTGGAAATAGTACCAATTTTCTTCCTTAGCTATGCAAGGAGGCTCAGTAGGTAAGCCAACACGAAGTTTTTGGGAAATACCTGTTCTTGTTGTGGCTGTCAGTTTGCCAGTCATTTTCCTGCTTTGACTTTCTTTTGGCTTTTGCCAAGATGTTTTTCATTCATTACTGTAGAATTTGTCGTTAATTCTAATAATTGTAGAATACACACACACAATATTATATATATATATATATATATATATATATATATATATATATATATATATATATATATATATATATATATATATATATCTTGCTCGCAGATTTTAATGCAATTGAAAACTACACATAAGAAAAGAAATATCCTTTTGTAATATGAGGATTGCCAGTATCGAAAGAGATCTGTCTGTGAGAGGAATGCCTCCAAAAGGTATTCATGTTCAATAAGATGCTTGCATTCTGCTTGCCTTTGTGTGGCTACAACAAAAACTGCACCGAGTCTAAATGACTGACTTTTATTTGTATATCACATCTCACAAAAAACATTTTTGTGTTACTTAGTAAATTTATGCTTTGTCTTTTTGCGTCACATCTTGTGTGTATTTTCAGGTGCATATTTGTTTACGGTTGCTTGGACGTCTTGCAATTTTTGATATTATGTGTTACGAACTCCCTCTAGGAGGAAGCCATAACAGGTTCTTTTATTTTAATCTCAAATCCAGTGACAAAAACACAAATCAGTAGGAGCGAGGAAAAACCTGAAAGACATAGGCAAAAATTTCACAATATTTATTACACAATAAATGTACGAACACTGATGGCTCACAAAAAGTAATAAATTGATAAAGTACAAAATGCCATCAAATAACTCAGAGTGTCACCTGTAACTAAAGCTAAACCCTACTCATAGTGAAGAAACCAAATCTTAATCTTAATAAGGGACCCAAAAAACAAATTTACCCACCACGCTAACCTATTACTAAATAGAAAGGAAAGAAGAGGAAGGACATAGAAAAAGAAACAATAATCCTACCTAAGACATAAATCTAAACCTTGATATTAATGTATACACTCCTATGACACTCAGTCTCACATTATACCTTGAACAGCTTTCACAATAATTAAATATACTATCAAACACACACTTTGGAAAACTATAATTACACCCTCTTTAAGGTGTAGCTGAAGATACAAATAGATTGGTCCTATGACGCAGACCAGTACTAATACAGATGAGTCCATATACCGCTCAAAAAATGCTGTCACAGAACGTCACTCTCATCAGAAGAACTGCACTTCAAAACCGTTGGTGGATATTCACACTTTAGTCTACGGCTCGCCAAAGATACAGAAGATGTTCCCCTTACCTGAGAGAAGACACCCTACTTGCTCCAACAAGGCCACTCTGGTGCTGATATAGTGGATACATCCATAAAAGACGAAAAAGGCTCCCGAGCCCAGATCTACACACAACTGCCAACATCAAGATTAAGCCAGTAGGCCACTTAAATCACAGTTGCACGTCGTACTCCCACATGTAGCTTCACATGCATAACTGCCTTTCACTTTAAGAAGCAGCTCAATGACAGCAGATTGTTGTTCTCCGAGAACAAGCGAGAAATCTTCACAATAGGACGATATGTATATATAATCCACAACAGCAAGGGGGGGGACAAGAATTCAAGCAAGGCTCCCAGTCTTCAAGGGCCTTGAACTAGACTCTCGAGAATACTTTAGGAAAGTCACAAGTCACCTCTCCTTACAACACTCCCAGTCACCACAAAGAAAAATAAACAGAGTTACAAATTTGGCAAGGAAGCAAAAACACTGAGGAAGGTTGCACTTCAAACTGCACTCAATAGATGGCGCCACAAAAACTTAAGCTTTATCAACCAAAGCAAATTAACACTACATTTAACCAAAATATGTACTAACGTAAAACCAACAGCAAAATACCTAACTTAACTTAGTTTTACAAAATTGCAAACAATAGAAAAATAAAAGCCAACAGTGCAAAAAGGCAAAACAATGAGATTTTACTTTAAAATTACGTTACGGCCTGACACCTTCCTCCCTCCAAAAAAAAAAAAAATAAATAAATAAAATAAAATATAAAATAAAAAAAAGACTAAACAGGAAAATGATTTTTTTTTTAAACCTTAATACGAAAATATAAGGTAAAGTAAACAGGACAAACAAAAACACTCACACTAGGACTACTTAATCTAACTGCACCCCCCCAAAAAAAAAACAGGGAACTCCAGGATTACACAAAAATAAGCAAAAACAACCTTAGGATACATTAATAGCCTATGCACCATCTGAAAAGAAAATTAGAAAATCAGGAACGGCACAACAGCCAACACGTTACATCCTAGAAAGTGCATCGGGGATCTTGTTGTCCACTCCTTTTATATGTTGGAAGACCAGGTTATATTCCTGAAGAAGTGCCCATCGCAGAATCTTTTGATTCGCTCCCTTCATCTTATTTATGAACACCAGCGGGTTATGGTCCGTCAACACTTCAACCTGGAGAGAACTAGATAAATAAATGGAAAAATGGGATACGCTCTTCACCAGAGCCAAAGCTTCCTTCTCTATGGTGGAGTACTTTCTTTCAGCCGGGAGTAACTTTTTTCTGAAAAAAGATACAGGGTGCATTTCCCCCTCATCATCTCTCTGAAACAGAACTCCTCCAATGCCCACGTCACTGGCATCCACTGCCAAAATAAAAGGTTTATTAAAATTGGGAGGGCTAAGAATTGGTTCCGAGACTAATACCGATTTCAAATTAGAAAACGCTTTTTCACACTCTGTACTGCACAAAAACTTAGTGTTCTTTTTCAATAGATTAGTTAAAGGCTGGGCGATGTCAGCAAAATTCTTCAGGAGCCTCCTGTAATACCCTAACATGCCAAGAATTTTGCGGACACCACGGACATTACACAGCTGAGGAAGGTTGGCTATAACCTCAATATTAGCATGCTTAGGAGCAACCTTCCCCAAACCAACCTCATGACCAAGATAGGTCACTACAGCCTTACCAAACTCACACTTATTGATATTTACAACCAAACCAGCCTTTCGTAAAACCTGAAACAGTTTTCTTAACCTTTCAACATGGGTTTTCCAGTCCTGACTGTATACCACCAAGTCGTCAATACATATTTCGGTACCCTCCAGCCCGCATATCACCCTATTCATAAGGCGCTGGAACGTACAAGCTGCATTTTTCAAACCAAAAGGCATCACCTTACATTCATACAACCCATTTGGGGTGACAAATGCCGATATCTCACGGGCCCTGTGAGACAATGGCACCTGCCAGTAACCCTTCAATAAGTCTAATTTAGTTACAAACTTGGCATTCCCTATCCGGTCATTAAATCTTCAATCCATGGAAGAGGGAAACTGTCACTCTTGGTTACCTGATTAACTCTACGGTAGTCAACACACATTCTATAATTACTGTCAGGTTTCTTTACCAGAACTATAGGAGAACTCCACGGACTTGAGCTGCATTGAATAAGATCATGGTCCAGCATATACTGTACCTCCTTCTCAACTACTTAGGCTTTTTCTGGGTTCAGGCGGTAAGGAGCCTGCTTTACTGGACGAGCATCACCTACCTCAACATCATGTTCAAGCCATGAAGTAAGCCCTGGAGTCTCTCTAAACACTTCTGGAAAAGACTTTATCAAACATAACAAGTCTTTCTTCTGGACTTCGTCCAGATGCTCCAACAAAACATTAGCCTTATTAAAAATCTCAACATTAGTTCTTAAATTCTCTACAGATACATGGTTATCAACATTACTATAAAATACAGTAGCTAGAGGACATGGTATTTCATAAAAAATATTTAATGGATCTGGACTTCTACCTTCATATTTTTTTAATCTATTAATGTGAAAAATTCTACTCTTTCTAGTATAACTTGGAGAATCTAATTCGTAATTAAAGTCAGACAACCTTTCTTATTACCTTCCATGGATCTTTAAAACTGGGTTTCAGAAAACTATCACAGTCCATATCTAAAACCAGAACCAGATCTCCAGATTCGAAAGAACGACTTACTACCTTGCAATCATGGAATGCTTTCATACTAGCCTGGGAAGCTTGCAAATTATCCTGGGCAAACTTCCAGGCACCACTCAATTTATTTTTCAAATTAGATAAAAATATATTCAAATTTTGAATTTGTTTTCGTCCCCCAATCAACACTTCAAATAACACTTCCAAAAGACCTCGAACCTCATGACCACACACCAATCTGAAAGGAGAAACACCAGTAGATTCATTTGGGTGAGTTCTCAGGGCAAATAATGCATAAGGTAGTTCCTTATCCCAAGTACTCTCCCTTTCGTAACAGTATTTACCAATTATACTTTTTAAGGTTTGGTGGAACCTTTCCACAACCCCTTGACTTTCAGGATGGTATGGGACACTGGTGATGTGTTGAATGGCCAGTTCAGCACACCTGTCCTGAAAGTACTTTGAAGTAAAATTAGTACCGCGATCTGATTGAATGGTACAAGGTAACCCATAACGACAAAAATATTCTACTAACTTCTCCCAGACAGCTTTTGACGTTAATTTCCTAAGAGGGAAAGCCTCTGGGAACCGAGAAGCCCTATCCATCACAGTTAATAAATACATATATCCCGATTGGGTTCTAGGTAAAGGACCAACAACATCAATGACAATCTCTGCAAATGGTTCACCAATTACAGGGATGGGTTTTAACGGAGCCTTTCGCAATACCTGATTGGGTTTACCCATGACCTGGCACGTCTCACAAGTTCGCAAGAACTGCTTAATACACCTTCTCATATTAGGCCACCAAAATAGCTTGGTTAATCTCTTAAAAGTTTTTGTTACCCCAAAGTGTCCCGAGAAAGGACCCTCATGAGCTAACTGCAGCAATTCGTCTCTGAATTGTTTAGGTACTAAAATCTGCTTATGGTTCTCAGAGGATTCCATAAGAGCAGAACGGCTTAATCTATACAATAATCCTCTCTCTGATACAAAACATGGCTTAGAAACATCATCCCCCTCAGTTATTTCCACATCAAATTCATCATGCTGGGCTCTTATAAAATCAGCCCTATTCCATGCTATAACTACCTTTCTACTATCACTACTTCCTATAGACTCGAGCCTTCCTACTGCTACATCTACTTGTACAGGGTCTAAATGTAAATCCTCTCCGTCCATCAAGAGGTTACGCCCTTTTCTCTGGGGAGAGAGTAGTTACAGCAATTTGGTAATTTATTTAAGGTTAAAATGAGGAACAATTCTTGTCCCTCCACATTACATAAGTCATTTCCTAGGATACCATCTATCCCAGGCATAGGTAGTTTATCAACAATGGCCAGATTAATATTCTTTACGATACCCAATATGTCAATCTCTCCTTCAACCACAGGAGCCGACACAACAGTGTCAGGAAAACCACTTAAAATAATATAGTTAGCGATCTTCACGTTAAGAGGTAACCTACTTCTCAACAATAAAGATCGAGCAGCACCTGTGTCCCTCAAAAATTTGACATTTATAACTTCCTCCTCAAATCTCAGCTTACCTGGCCATATATACTTAATAAATTACAGTCTTTCTCTTTATTACCTTTGTTACCATTTTCTTCGTTGTCTACAGAATGTAGAGAAGCCTTAACTTGATTCACCAAAGAAATGGGAGAAGTAGCCTGCCTCTGTAGATAACTGACGAGCAAAACACTTATCCTGGATATGTCCTGTCTAGTTACACCAGTAACAGGTTCTACTACTTCCCACACCACTAGTTATAGTACGACTAGGATGAGCAATTTCAGTTTTTGCAAAATTCCTAATTACAATATTACCACTGGGATTACTTTTTGGTTGATTTTTGACCTGAAAATTGGAATTTGCTTTAGAGTTAGCGTGGAAATTAGAATTATTTTGGTTAAAGAACATTCTCTTTCTACTCTCCCAGTTACCCTTGACCACAGGGAAATTACCCCTGACGTTCTCAGTACCAACCTTATGGGTCAATATATATTCATCACTCAACTGAGCAATTCTGGGAAAAGAGGTCACTTTCAAGTCTTCTAAATGCACTCTTAAATCTTTAGCACACGATTTTTTAAAATCTTCAATCAATATAAATTCCTTCAAGGCCGCCAAAGTAGTTACTTGGCGACTCTTGAGCCAGTCATCAAAATGCTCCTCCTTTACACGAGCAAACTCCACAAAAGTCATGTTCGGGGTTTTGTTAAAATTCCTAAACCTCTGCCTGTAGGCCTCGGGAACCAAATCATAAGCTTTTAGTATCAAAGCTTCCACTTTCTCATAATCCCGAGATACTTGCTCCTCTATGGCATTATAAACCTTCTGAGCCTTGCCCAGCAAGCGACATTGAATCAACACTGTCCAGAATCAGAAAAATTAATGAACATAGTAATATATAGACCCCCTAATACTAAAGAGTTTGACACAATAATAGAAAAATTGGATGATATATGTAGAAATCACAAGGACTGGACTCTTCTCCTATCCAGAGACTTTAACTTTCCTTTCGTAGACTGGAAAGAACGAATAGGAGATTGTGGTTGTATTTATACATATAAAAAAAGAGAGTAATAGTAGTGCAGAAGATAAGATGCAATTCGAAAAGCTATTAGATATGCTACTAGAATACAACATTCAACAAAAAAATCACCTGCCAACAAGAAATGAAAATACTGTAGACCTAGTATTTGTGAACGAGATGAATTATGTTAAAGAAATAATAGTTTATTATGCGAGTATTTCAGACCATAATGTCATAGAATTAACAGTCCATTCCAAAACAAGTGAAAACAGATAAGCAAGAAATGAAAAAGTGGGAAGGATATGGAAAATACAAAATGGTCAGAAAAAAAATAAATGAAGAATTATACAAAGATTGGGATAACATTTTCGTGAGTGATGATATACAGGTAAATACGGAGATATTATATAAAATATTAGAGAAAATAGTGGATAAATATATACCGAAGAAGAAAAGTTAAACATCACAAAGGTCTTGCAAAAGAAAAAAATGCATGGAAAGTGATTGAACTAAAAAGTAAGATAGAAAATGCAGAACAAAAGATTATACAATCAAAAGAAAATGAAAAACGGGACTTGGAAGAAAAAAACCCTAGTAAGTATCAAAGCAAAACCCCAAACTATTGTACTCGTATGCAAAAAAGATGAATAAAAGAAGAATAGAAATAGGCCCTCTAAGAATTGGAGGGAGATTAATGAATGAAAAAAAGGAAAAATGCAACATATTGGTAGAACGATATAAAAGAGAATTCACCCCTAGAATTGATGATGAAGATAATGATATAGAAGTAAGGGATGAAAAAAAATGGAGCTGCAGCAGGGCCTGATGGTGTCCCTGTTATTTTGTTAAAGAAAGTAGTTCATTCTATCGCAAAGCCACTTACAATATTATTAAGACAAAGTGTAGATACAGGCAAGATTTATGATGAGCACAAATTAGCATATATTACCCCTACTTTCAAAAGTGGATCAAGACTAGATCCAAGTAATTATAGGCCTGTGAGTCTAACATCACATATTATAAAAGTGTATGAAAGGGTAATAAAGAAGAATATTATGAAACATTTAATAAAAAATAATTTGTTTGATATAGGACAACATATAAATAACCCATGCTGTAGTCTCCTTGTATGGGTGGGAGGTGCATAGCATTTGTCGCAGCATTCACTGCGCTGATGACTCCGTTGGCCTCCCTCTTGATGTCGTCTGTCTGGTTCCTCGTCAGGAGCTCAAACTTGCTCTCATCAGACAAAATAGCCTCCTGCCCGTACAAGGAGACTACAGCCTGGGTTATTTATATGGTAATGTAAAAACCCACAAACAAGGAAACCCCCTCCGGTCACTACGTACACCTTGGCGAAACGCCTCAACCAAATTTTGACCCCTTACATTCCGAGTTGGTACAGCCTGCAGTCTTCGGCAGAATTCTTAGAAACCATAAAGGACGCCCCTAGTACCTCGCTGGACGTGGAGTCCCTATTCACGAACATGCCTGTCTACGAAACCATAGATATAATCCTTGATCGGTTCTACAGGAATCAGTCGACAGTGGCCCTCAACATACCGGAAGCCTCGCTCCGTACGCTGTTGGAGATCTGCAAGAAGAAGGATGGCATGGCGATGAGCTCCCCACTGGGGGTCCTCTTCGCTAACTTTTATATGGGCACCATGGAGGAACAGGTCTTCGCCAGGATGCAGCAACCCGGCAGATATGGACGTTATATTGACGACATCTTTGTGCAAGTCGACGCCGAGGATGAGGTAGAAGCCCTCCGTCAAGCATTTCAGCAGTGCAGTGTGCTGAATCACACAGTTGAACACAGCTACAATGATCGGCTTCCCTTCCTAGACGTCCTTGTAAGCAAGACAGAAGACTGTCTTCGTACTTTAGTCTACACAAAGAAGACCAATTTAGGACTTTGCCTCAACGGAGACAGCGAGTGCCCCACCAGATTCAAAAGCACCACTGTCAAGTGGCCTTTGTCAGGAGGGCCCTCTCCCACTGCTCGACCTGGCAGGACACTCACCAGGAAATTGACCGCGCCTCCCAAGTACTTGTGAATAACGGGTACTCAAATAAATTAATCAGCAAGGAAGTCCGCACAGCCCTGGAGAAATGGTACAGTAGTGAGACCCCACAGCCCCGCCCCCAGGATAGTATCAAGCTGTACTACAAAGCCTTCATGAGTTCCATTTACCGTGAAGAAGAGGACTCCATTAAGAAAATTATTTCTGAAAATTTATCTCCGACAGACGACACCAAGAATATCGACTTAATCATATATTACCAGAATCGGATGACACACCACCTTATTATGAAAAATGACCCCTCTCCACAGGTACGAGAACCCCTGAAGCAGACACATGTAGTGTACCAGTATACATGCCCAGTCCGCGAATGCAGCAGCGCCTACATAGGTATGACTACCATGCGCCTGTTGAAGAGACACTCGTGCCACGCCCAAGAGGGGACTATCAAGAATCACGCCCGCACCAAACATCAGGAGGCCATCTCCTGGGATGTCATCATACAGAACACGAAAATCATCAGGAAGGCCCTTGATGCCTGTCGGTTGCGCCTGCTGGAGGCGCTCCTCATCCAGCAAATAAAACCTACACTGAATACGACGCAGGAAGAATTTCTCCTCCCTACGAGTATGAGAAGACCTGTCACCAACAATGACACCACCGATCACGACAACTCCACAGAAGACAACGCCCCCGAACGAGGTACTCCTGCAGCCGATAAGAAATCAAATTAAGCCGTGACGCGTCCACAGGATGCCGAAAATGGGCCATTCACACGAGAGAAATCAATATAGAAATCAAATTAGCCGTGACGTCCCACAGCGTAGCGCAATGGCCATCAACGTTACAGCGCTGCTCAGGAGGTCCAGACGGCTGCAGGATCTGCTGCAACTCAACCATCGACTCGAAGAAAGTGGCTTGAGACCTGGCTCAGGCAACCAATGAAAACGAAGACTCACTGCCACCAGCCAATAGGAGACAAGCATGGGGCAGACCCCCTGCTGTCAACCACAGATGTAAGGAGGACGGACACCCCACCAAGATCAGTCCACCCTCCGTTTCCCAGCCCGAGGATGTCTGGCAGCTCCAGACGAAAGCTCGTTTTAAGAGAGAGAGAGAGAGAGAGAGAGAGAGAGGAGAGAGAGAATCGTAAATGACTTTGATGACTATGGTTTATCTGTAAAATTCAAATATATAGTTTATCTGTAAAATCCAAATATATACACCTATTTGACCATGACCTCTGTAGGCACTCTACTAGACTGTTTAAGTAGCACGGAAAAAGCAGCTATTCGCAAAATAGAGAAGAATCTCTACAAGTGTAATGCTGCTGAAGTAGCCATTACTTTTAATAAATAATAATAATAATAATAATATGGTTGCTGCTTCAGCACTGTTAATCTTGTAGAGAGTCTTCTCTATTTTTTTGATGACGGCTTTCTCGTTGTTGCTTAGACTGGCGAGCAAAGCACCAAAGGACATGGTAAAATTCGGTTGAGTCATTATTGCTTATACAATTCTCTCTCTCTCTCTCTCTCTCTCTCTCTCTCTCTCTCTCTCTCTCTCTCTCTCTCTCTCTCTCTCCAACGGTTCATCCGCATTTTCCTACATAAATAGCAAAGTAGTAGTATTCTCCATGAAAGAAGAAGAAATAAACAGGAAGGATTTGCCTATTGTGAAGATTCCAATAGGTGGAAAGATATGTACTGTACTTATAGATTCAGGCAGTGCAGTGAATATAACAGATAAATCAACTTTAACCAGATATTTAGGCACTCAGAAACTCGGATTCAGAGTCAAATAAAGTTATAAAAGGAATAGCGGGTAAACAAATTATAAGTCTAGGAAAAGTGAACTTGGAAATAGACATTTTGTCACACAAATTTGTCGAAAGTTTTCTAGTTCTAGGAGACAGATTTTTTCCCGCACAGGTATTATTCTCATTTAATTTAATGAGAAGATGTGGTATGATACTAGACAGCAGTGAAGGAAAGATTAGCCATAAAAAATTGGTGCACCACTTTAGCATCAGCGAAATATATCGCCAGGCTATTAACTCCGAGAATACAAAAATATACTCGAGCGCCTTTGTGGCGTGATCGGTATCGTCTTGGCCTGCCACCTCAGTGGCCACGAGTCTGATTCTCGGGCATTCCACTGAAGGGTTAGAGGTGTGTATTTCTGGTGATAGAAGTTCACTCTCGACGTGGTTCGGAAGTCAAGTTGGTCCTGTTGCTGAGCAACCACTGGTTCCATGTAACATAAAAGCACCGTACAAATAACAAACAAAGAAATACCCGAAGAAATGATACAGAATCTGCTGATATTTCTGGCTGAATCTTCCCGCGTATTCTGCTCATTGTTAGTGTATTGGCTTAAGCCCCGTACTCTCTGGTATCTGGTATGATATATAGCACGTTCATATTACGACGTATATCTCATTGATTCTCAACGGTGTGATTTAAGACCTAGTGAATGTGAAGTGAGATAGTACATCTTTTTAAATGCTTCTGTATAACATATTGTAGTCTATTCTCTGCTCCACCAACCTCCTTGGATAATTTGCGTTATTTATCACATCATTTGCATATGGCAATGTCCAAGTTCCCCATTTACATATTCGATCCTGTATAATGGTTATCATTGTTATTATTATTATTGTTGCCGATGTTGGTAACCTTGATGGTGTTTTTGTTGTCAGTAAGTCACTAATGCTGATGCATATGGAGAATCAAAGCCACAGTTGTGTACGGGTAAATAGTATATTCGAAAATTAATCTCTAGAGAGAGCTTCCGAGCAGATTCCTGAGAGCTCTCTGTATGTAAGATTTATTCTCGAATATACTATGTACTACGCACCCATACGTGACTGAGGATTTGCTTCTCCATTTCAGACTTACTCATGCTGCTGATGTCACAAGACAGATGCTCCTCTACTTACGAACGAACGGCTGTTCGTATCTTGAATTTGTAAGGATGGCTTTTCGCCAAATGTCCGTCCTTCCCCCTGCACATACTTTACTATGTAAAGAGCATTTCACGGCCTATCCGCCGATATATATATATCATGTAAAAATGTACTCTCTGTACGAAAATAAGATGAATATTTTTCAGCTGTGGTGAAACACAATCGCAGTGGGAGGCTCGTCCCTTTATGCACGTGCATGCGTGACGGACACGACGCTTCCGTCTGCACTGCTGCCTCTATACAGCTGTCTCTGTTCAATAAAGTTTACGGGCTGCTTGGTGAGCAAGAGCCCGTGCTGACACAAGGTCAGCTTAATCTAAAACAACATTCAATAGAGTCAGATCGAGCTTTCTCCTTGTCTGATTCCAGTCCTCACACTGGTGACCTCCCGGATTAGGACAGTAGCACCGCAGGCCACTTACCCCAGAAAACCTTTAACGGGCCCACACGGCGCTCAGTCTAGGTTCTCTGGTGCTCCTATCCGCGGTCGACCACAACGCCATTAGTGGACTCAAAACGGAAACGTCCTCCACAGGAGGTTTTGGAGTTCATCTAACGTCTGGTCTGGCCATGGCCACCGAGAGAGAAGGCCTAGCGGATTAAACGTCATCAGGGTTTTCCCAAGCAAAGGTAGTCCGACTGACCTAGACCTACGGTCAGTCAGACTACCTGCTTTAGTACTGCTCTAAATTCAGAAGGGGTCACACCGCTGATTTTTCGAGTGAATTACCATCTTTTTTGCGTTATTTGTAGACCAAAAGGGATATTGATAGTGAACATAAGTTTGCGAGTGTTTCTGCGACGATGCCTTATCATTGTGTTGTCCCAAATTGCAAGGGAATTACGAGACAGGGCCCAAGGTCAACATATTTTCTTTCCCCAAGAATGAAGAACTCGCAGCAAGATGGATACGAGCCATAAAACGAGAAAGCTACACCCCGACCAAATATAGCAAAGTGAGTATACAAAATACACTTGACATTTACCTCATTACTATTGAAATTATAATATCGTTTGTGGAATATTGGTGTAGTGTTTTGCTAATAAAATCAATATACGTAGCTTAGGAGGATCATGGACATACAGCTACATTTGCATTAATCACCATGATGTATTTATTTGAGATATTCGGACACTTCAATATTCGTTAATGGGCAATAGTTTTAATATACTGCAAATCTGTTTTCAGGTTTGCAGTTTACATTTCGTGCCAGAGGATGTTATATGGGAAAAATCCTATTATGACAAAAGTACTGGCACAACCTCAACTACAAAACTGAAAATACCACAACTTCGTGAAGGTGCCATTCCATCTCAGTTACCTAACTGTCCCTCGTATCTGTCCGGGCCATCGCATCGGAGAGAATCTCCAGATTCGAAGAGAGCAAGGAAGGAGCAATCAGCGATGCAGGCTGCAATAGCAGAGAGTGTTGCAGTAGACATTTTGTATACAAATTCTAGGCTATTCGTTCTGTTGATGAACTTGTTGGGAAGCTACCAGTTTTTTAGATACTCAGTATTGGACTTTGATAAAAAATAATGAGGGACTTTCAATTTGTCGTGTGCGCAATTCCGTACCCAAAAATAATTTTATCCCTAATGATAAAGAATAACTGCGAAGTGCAAGCTTTCGTTCAAGACACTGAAGTAAATCGATTACGGAACTTCAAGATTCCCGTAGAAGGTTCATGATACTAATACACTTGAAAAGATATTGGATAATTCTTAAGTAGAGCGGATAGCTATAAAAGAAGTTCAAAAACTTGCAACAGCATTAGTGTTATTCAGTTGGTGATTTCATTTTTATATCCATTCTTTTAGATGAAACCATCATTCAAAACCATTCTACCGTACTGAAATTTGTTTGTGAACAACTGCATTTAATGACTCTTAATAAGTTGGATTATTCATCTGAGTTAGTGATATTTTCCTCTGTCTTCTATAATTGTTCTCCCCAGGGATACAGGCTCTTGAGAGATAAGAAATTTCTTATATTACCTAGCTACTCCACTATAAAAAGGGTGTTTGTTTCAAAAAAATTCAGTCCGGCCACGGAACAAGATGATACAAATTTCTTGATGTACATCAAAATAAGTATACAAATCATTATTGCCCAATGACAAAGTAGTGATCCTGATGGTTGATGAGATTTCATCTTAAACCCTATTTTTGTTTATTATAAAGGGGGAAATATTGTTGGCTCAGCCTTTGATAGCAGCGAGGCTGCAACAAGCGCATTTGTTTTTATGTTAAATAGCGTACGGTCAAAATTCAAGGATGTTGTGCATATTATTCCTACTAAGTGTATGAAAGCCCAAACTTTGCATAATATATTGAAGAAAATAATCATTGGATTGGAAGAAATAGGCTTTACAGTATTCTGTGTTGTGACCGATAACAATGCCATTAATGGAAAAGCTATGTCATTTTTTGCCGCCACCAAAATTATCAATTGTGGTATCATCATCCTAGTCAGAGTGGTAGGCCTCTCTTCTTTATGCATGATTCCGTACATTTGTTGAAATGTATAAAGCTCAAATAACTGGGTAGCCCAAAAAGATACGAACCAAACAATGAAGTTTCCTCCCTTCTCCATTGAAAATATCGTACAAACACAACTTTACTATGCACCTTTTAGTACTTTGAAGAAACTTCAAAAAGTAGAGGATGGCTCACTTTTGAAACATTCATATAAGCTCTCGTTAAAAGCATTGTCTCCCTCAAGCTTTGAAAAACAAAATGTTAATTTAGTATTACAGATATTTAATGAATATGTGATTCAGCATTGCTAACTGTGGGTAAAAATCACTGCTTACCTTATTTTGCACACGTCTCTGAATATATAAAGATCTTTTATACTTGGTGGACAATAATGAATGTAAAAAAGTCCGTCCATTTAAAGGAAAAGACTGAATCACGATATGCCACCCCCATGACTAATAATTGCGACGACGCAAAGTTTTCAGTATCTGAAAGATTTTTATGCTTGGCTTGGTAAATTTTGGGGATGAAAACTAAAGAATTCGGTGGGACATTACAAAAGAGACGTTCACAGCATTGAAACATACAACCAATGCGATGTTAGAGGTAACAAAGTACTGCCTGACTGAGTTTCATATGGAGTATGTGTTGACAGGGAAACTTTCAAACTGACAATCTCGAGTCCAGGTTTGGGCAATATCGACAGCTTTGCAGTGGCCCACTACAATATTTCTGTACGGCAGGTGTTTGAATGTGAAAAGAAGCTGAGGATGATGTCTGTTCTTAAACAAAAATTACCATTCCATGACAGAGCAGTACATGTAGCCATTAATGACGAAATTAATTGGAATGATTAGAAACCACTCATAACTGTAAAAGGTACTCTGCGTGACATATCTTTGCAAGTAACACAGAACGATATTGACAATTGCAAAGGGGTATTTCCAATAATCACATATTTAGCAGGCTACTGTTTTTGTATTCTGTTTACAAAAAAGGGAAATGTAATTCTTGCAAAGAATGATCACTGGAGCGCATGATGAGGAGATCTTTCCAGAAAATCACAGATATCTTTCGGGAATTAGTAGGGGCTCTTTATTATATCCTCATGATACGGCAGCAAATATTGTTATGTATTGTTATATAATAATCAATAAATTAACACAAATACCTCAATTCAGAACTTGTAATGACCAGAGAAATTTTGCCTCAGCACTCATATATAATATTCTTGTAGACGATGAGGCTCTGTTTCCAAATGAATTTTGCGACTCAGGACACAGCACTGAACAGATAGAGAAAATGATGGATATGGGCTTCTACAAATGTATTAATGAATGATTATTGTTGTCAGGAAAATAACTCGATTGTAGCAAGCAAAAACCTTAACCCAAAAAATAAAGTTGGAGACTGTTACGAAAAAATAATACTTCCAGCATTTCAAATAATAATTTAGAGAGTAAATTATCATTATTTTTTTTATCTTTGTTTATTCCATATTTATAGCACCAATTTATGATTATGATTATGCTTTGTAAAGTCACTGCTTCTTTTTGTTTACTTACATGTATATAACTTATCTTGATGTACTATTTTTTTTTACTAGCATTATAATTCTATCATCCTTAAACTACTTCTTTTATTTATCATCCATAAATTAATTCTTTTATATATCAACCACAAGTAATTTCTTCTATTTCCTATGAGTGATTATCAATTATACCATAGGAAGTCAAGAGGGCATCACAAATGTTTAAGAAAGTTTATCCGAGATGCGGATTAAAGCACAACCATCGGACTACCTTCCCTGCTTCGCGCCCCCATCGAGGCCGGCCGGCCTTCTCTCTCGGTGGCCATGGTCTGGCCCGCTATTTACGACACCTGTCGACCGTGAGAGTGAGCTGGTAGACGCGGAGAATTCAGCTTAAAACTGGAAGCTGTCCATCGCCGTTCCTTCTGATTCTTCGACGCCCCGACCCGCGGCACGATCCATGCTCTCCTTAGATGGTCCCCCAATGCCCCGATTCGCGCCCCAATCGACTTCCTTGCACGTCCCCAGCGCGCCGGTGGACCCACATTCCGTCAAACTGCCGCCCTTCTCCAGACAGAACGTCTCAACCTGGCTATACACCGCGCGGAGACCCAGCTCCAGCTCCACGGGATCACCAGGGAAGGAACCAAGGTGGACCTTATCGCTGCAGCCTTCCAGTAGGACGTATTCAACCGCCTCGCCACCTTGATGGCCACCCAGTCCGGAGCGCTGTCTTACGAAGGCCTTAGGGCACAATCTTAGGTTATATTATTTTTGCTTGGATTAAAATGAAATTTTGTACACTTATTAAGTACCGAGTTACCGGCGGTTTTAAATTTTTAAATATTTTTTTGCATTTTTTAAAGCAATAGAACTAAAAAAAACTAAGGGTATATAAAATTCAAATTTAAATCCCTAATTATATGTATTAAATAGAAAAAAAGATGCCCATAATATAATTTTTTTTAAAATCGAGCTGCATTTTGTTTTACATTTAAAGAAACCTCAAAATGTTGGAAAATTTGCCATATTAGAAATTATGAACCAAAAAAATTCTATATTGGCCATATTTTTTATACATCTATAAGTAGTAATTTGCTTTTTACAGAATTGTTTTCTCTTTATAAATAGAAGAGTTCTATAGCTTTAAAGTTGAAGAATGGAATCCGAGAAGATCGCAGTTAATGATTAAATGTTGCAAATGTTCAATTATTTTAACAAGTATTTTTCTCTAATATGTTCTAATTTATTTTTTGTTGATAAGTTATCTTGTTACCTATGCTATTATGGCCTCTAAAAGTGAAGATAGGAGAAAAATAAATAATCACATTGCGTGCTATGGAGAGCCTGATGGAGCGGCCTTTCGGCTTGTTCACGGCCTCCCAGGTCGCAAAACTCCGCCCAACTGTCAGCCACCCGCCTGCGGTAGGAGGAACCCGAGGAGGCAGGGATCATGATGTATAAGTATACATATATATATATATATATATATATATATATATATCTATATATATCATATAATATACATATGTAAACGGTAGTATAATCTAGTGCTTACATATAATTTTGATATGCAAAAAATACATTAAATTTTCACACTTCTTAACAGCAATTAAAAAACAGCTTTAAAAAATTCGAACGAACTCTTTATGGTGTTTACTCTAGTTCATCGCAGTAAAGAGAATGTTTTTATATATATATATATACATATCTACCTAATATACATATATACATATAGAAATACATAAGATACATACATACATACGTAACATACTACATACTACATACAAATCACATACATACATACAATACATACTTACATATATACATATATACATTATATATATATTTTAATATATATATATAAATATATATATTACAAATATATATAATTTATATATATATATAATATATATATAATATATATATAATTATATATATAATATATATATATATATATAATAAATATTATCTTAATTTAATTATATATAATAAATACATATATACATATATACATATATCATATATATATAATTAATAATATTAATATATAATATAATATAAATATATAATATACTATTATATAATTATAATTTATATAATTAAAAAATAATTTAAATAAATATTTTAAATTATTTTATAAATATTAAATATATATCTATTATATATAGAAGACTAGTAAGGGGGCTAAGCCCTTACAGATATCACAAG
>NC_087215.1:53252085-53254585 GCF_015104395.2 Macrobrachium nipponense | reverse complement strand
CTGTACGGATTAGTCAAAACGCACAAAGAAAATAACCAACCCTATGCGGCCTATTATCAGTACTGTTGGTTCAATTTCATATAAACTTTCGAAATATATCACTAAGATCTTGTCCCCGTTACTTGGACCCCTCTCCGATTCCCATATATATAATACTCTAGATTTAGTTGATAAATTAAAAAAATTACTCTGTTAGTTTTGATGTATATTCTCTTTTTACTAAAGTCCCTATAGACTATTTTAGAATATCTTAGTAATGAACTAACTCAGCATGAATTACCTCTACCTATAAGTCACATTATTTCACTCACTAGGTTGTGCATTTGTGATTGTAAGTTTATATTCAATGGTGAATTTTATCAGCAAATATTTGGCATGGCAATTGGCAACCCTTTATCACAACTCCTCTCAAACTTGTACATGGAATTCTTTGAAAAACGCTACTTACTTAATATCATTTATATGTTGATGATATTTTAGCTGTTCTGCCTGCTGGTACTGATGTAAATGATCTACTCTCTAAATTAAATAACCAGGTACCATCGATTAAGTTTACTCTAGAATTGGAAAAAGGCAATTGCCTCCCTTTCTTAGATGTTTTGATACATAGAGAACCATTTCAATATAAATTCAGTATTTATAGGAAACCAACCAACAACTTAACTTACGTTCATTTCTATTCAGGCCACCATCTTAACATCAAAATATCAAGTTTTTCTTCTATGTTTTTACGAGCATTGCGCATTGTCAGTCCCCAATATTTGGATCAATAAATTGAATACATAAGAAAAATAGGGAAAGATTTATGTTATCCTTCACATATATTAGATATTTGTTATAATAAAGCCCACAAGAAGTTTTATAGTATAAGTAACATGGAGAAAGAAAATTCTAAGAACATTCTCAGTTTGCCTTATTTTCACGGATTTGAAACCATTAAATCATTGTTAAAAGCCTTTAAGGTCAACCTTGTTTTTTCCTATAATAACACACTAAAAGGAATGTTAATAAAAAATGGACCCAGGGAAAGCAACAACATGATAAATAAAATTCCATATATGGACTGCCCTTCTTTTTATCTCGGACAGTCGAGCAAGGGCTTAGAAGTAAGATTAAACCAGCATAAATATTCTGTAAAAACTGGGCAAATATCTAATGCAATATTCATTCATTTAAGTGAAAATAACCACCGGATAAATTGGATTGGTAGTTCAGTAATTGCTAGATCAAAAGATGTCTTATCACAAAATCTTTTGGAATCTGCCATAATACAATTTACTTCCCATTGTAATTTTAATATTAGTCGTGGCCTCTTTCATTTGGACCCTTGTATTTGTAACATGTTTAAGAATGACCTCAAAGATATAATTACAGACTTAAATACAATTTAGTTGCCTTAGAGATATCTTTGTTGTATATGTATGTTTAATATGTTTTGTGAATAAGTTTTTGTTTACCAAAGATCTGAATTGCTCAGCTGTCGCCTTGTATTATCTTTTGATTGTCTTGTCCCTGTGTCTGAGCAGTGGGACTTAATCTTTTTGTTTTTAAATTGTACCCATGTTTATGCTTGATTGGAAAGGTTACTCATTCTCCAGGTGTGCCGGATTCTAGGTACTAATCTCCTGATAATCCCTATCTGTCAGTTATACGACCTTTCCTGTACTGTAAATTCCTCATGTAAGTCAGTTTGTCTGCTGAGTAAAGGACGTCGAGTTGAAAGATCTTGCAGAAAGCTCGTTGTTTATGTTTCCTTCGTGGCTTATACCTTTATTTATGGATTTATCACGTTCCAAACTTTCGTGATTCAGTTATATATATATATATATATATATATATATATATATATATATATATATATATATATATATATATATATAATATATAGTGTGAGTGTGTATACTCACTCATAAACTACCAGTCATGTGTAATTCACAAGCAAAACTTAACCAATTATATAACCATATTTACTAGAAGATCACATAAATGAAAATCATTTTCTCTTCGAGCACGTACATTCTTACCCATTTCCATAGAGAAGAAAACAAAAGTTTCAGCGTAAAGAGAGTATCGAAGTTGAGTAATAAAAAAAAATACTAAGTCGATTCTACTCTTCTCACAAAGGACGAAATAATTGTTAACAAAGATACCACACAAATACAGTACTGTTTTTACTTGGGTCTTTTCTAATTGTTTCGTCGTTTTTTTTTTCTTCATCGGCTTCTGGAGTCTAGATCAACTTCCTAAGGGCCCCTCGGGCTATTTTCAGAAGTCGTCTCAACTATTTGACTTTGGGCAACGAGTTTCTATGGCAGAACTTTCCTGCCTTCTGAGAAGTTGGTTTCTTGGTCTTTGTAGAAGCTATTGATTCTTGTAAGCTTAGCCTTGCTTTGCGCTGGTTACCAAGTAGTTTTTTATTAGTTAAACATAATGGAATGGCATTTGAATGTCAAATTCCGATACAATCTACTGGTTTGGTGTTTGAATTACTTTTGCAGAT
>NC_087215.1:53234585-53247085 GCF_015104395.2 Macrobrachium nipponense | reverse complement strand
AAGGATAAAGAGAGGCAATACATTTATTTTATCTTTAATATTGTAAATAAGTTACATGTACTAGATGTTTCACAAAAACATGGCTAATCAAAATCCTTGGCTTTCTGTAAGCCCTTTTCCCATCTAGCATCCCTTAAAAATGAGAGTTAGTGCTTTCAGGGAGCTAAGAATTTTAATTAATTAGTTATTGTAATGTCAGAAAGCTAAGGATTTTGATTAAGTAGTTGTTTTAACGTCAGAAAGCTAAGGATTTTAATTGATTAGTTATTTTAATGTCATGTAGAATTTATATGTAATTTATTCACAATACCAAAACGGAAACAAAACTGGGTTTCTCTTTATCCAGTGTGATTGTAATTACTCTTGTTATTGATATAAATCCGTCGGTTTACATTCAAGCAGCAGATAATTTCTATTCATTAGAGTTAGAGCAGAAACAGACTATAGAGTTTTTATTATCATTATTATTGTTATTATAATTTTATCAAGTCACATTCATTCCTCCTAAAAACTGAATTATTTGTTACAGATTCTATCTCCTTAACCCCTCGAACATGAAACCTCTTGAAATATTTTATGGCGCTACATTATTTGTCTGTTCAATAGAGCATAATACGATATTGCAGTGTCATATGTCTTTACCCTCCTTGCGCTTGAAGACATTCATTCTGTTATCATCTATAAAGCTCTCCATATCTTAATGAACAATCCGAAGCGACAATTAATTGCCTCATCATTTTCCACTTAATAGAAATGTCGAATGAAAAGCAAGAATCATTAAGCTAAAGCGGGGTAAAACTAACATTAATTACCGATGGAAATTAGGAGTAAAAATGAAGAAATGATAGGCAGATGCCATGAACAAGTGTATGAATAAATAATAGATTTCTGCAGAGCTGCAAAGGTGTCTGAGTCTCCTTTTTTCATGGTTAAATAGAACGCTCGTCATAACGTCCATAATTTATAGCTGCCGATTGAAGAAGACTCATTTTAATATGGTTCAAATTGAATACCCTGAGACAATTCATAGACGATCATCTGCTTCCATGAACAATATTATTTTTGACCTTAATCCATGTCCTAGGTTCAACTTCCATATGGAATTTCTTACACAGTGGAGCGCTGAACGTAAAACGAAATATATATATATATATATATATATATATATATATATATATATATATATATATATATATATATATATATATATATATATAAAATGAAATCTGAACCTAAACGAGTCTGAAGCAATGGCATTGTGTCTTAATGATGTCTGACATTCACTCGACTGAATGAGTTAGCTAATGTTGTGCACTGAGGTAAACCACATCTATAAATAGATGTCCATTTAGTTTTATTACTCTTAAAATATCATTTCATCCAACTGTCTATTTTTAGAGAAGCTCTGTAATTAACATAAATTTTACTATGATTATAACAAAACAAACGCATATAGGATATATGATGTGTGTGATTAAATAAAGATATCTATACAGACGAAAGTCCATCATCCACCAGACCGAACATCCAACAGCCATTCTTATGAAGTACATCTCGCCCCGAAGCCTGTCCGACGCATGTGGAACTCCGATGTGAAGGTGATAAATTAGTTTCGATTAGACTCATGCTAATGCCGTGTCCCATGTAATGAATAACAATTTATGCAAATTCAGTTACGTTCCGGGTGTAATGAATGAAATTCAATCGCTCTGATTAAAGGTAGGAGGACAAATTTAGAGCCGGGTCTGGAAAGCGCGATCTGGTCATTAGAGATGAAAGTAAATTGGGGCTGCTTATGAAGCAAAATTCCATTATATGTCGTATTTGGTTCTGTGACGGTGGACTGATCTACCTCTGTGATGGGAGATGTAGTTCTTTACAATATAAAAAGTTGTAATCGAGTGAATCTTTCAAGTATTCAGAGGCTGGCAAAAAACTGGTTCGACCTAATTCAACGCTAAATGGGAAATGGGTGGCTATAGCAGCGTGGATTTGAATAACGCAGTCCTACTCCATTCATGGATAAACTCTTTTACACACAGAGATGATCAGTGTGTAAGAGCCCCTAAAACCATATGACCTGATGAGAATTGATCTCATACGCATTCGTTTTGTTACAATCGTCGTCAAATCTTTATAGAAATGACCGAGCTTCTCTCAAAACGGAAAGCTGCATGAGATGGATTTTCCCTCAGTGATGACACAGCATCTTGAAAATGCACTTGGATAGAAAGCAGGTAACACTGAAGAACGAACGGAGAGCAATACAATGTACTGTCAGCGGTAAACCTCTGGCGAGTCTAACATCTACCATCGGGAAATAAAATTACAGAAGGTAGCTATCATTTGCATATGAAAGTAGCGGATGTGAGTATAATTTGGTATAAGCACTGATCATTTGGAATAAAATGACTGAAATTGCAATTGATCTGGTTATGAAATTATTGGAAGTGGGTATCAAGGTCATTTGAAACCAGTGAAACTATATCATTTAGATATAATATCAGCAACATTACGTTACCATGTGAATATCAAATTAGTGGAAGTATACTTTACCTAGATATTATATCATATATATATAGATATTATTAGATAAATCTGCTTTCGCAGTACGGGACAGATTTCAGTAGCTTACTAATGAGAGATTATACCATGTTTAGATAACTAATAGGATTCATTACCGAATGACTCTCTCTCTCTCTCTCTCTCTCTCTCTCTCTCTCTCTCTCTCTCTCTCATAGATTTCATATGGAACTAATAATGTATTTCAATTAAAATCCAACTTCCGCCTGTCTGTCTTGCTGCCTGTCTGCTTTTCTCTCTCTTTTCTCTCTCTCTCTCTCTCCGACACAATTTCATATGGAATTAATGATGTACCCTCTTTAAACCTGACCTCTCTCTCTCTCTCTCTCTCTCTCTCTCTCTCTCTCTCTCTCTCTCTCTCTCTCTCCCCTCCTCCTCCTCCTCCTCCTCCTCCTCTTCCTCCTCCTCAAAATAAATCTTCACTGCATAACACAAATCGTAATGTGATACTGCGGGATCCAGAAAGCTAAGGAAAGCCTTCGAGGGAGAGATGGCACTGTTGTGGTCAGCTTACCATTTGTTATGACTGAATTTCCGCTCAGTGTCCGCGGTTTTGACAGGTAGCAGATAACGCTTAATTAAACTCACTATTCCTGCTCTCTCTCTCTCTCTCTCTCTCTCTCTCTCTCTCTCTCTCTCTCTCGTTTGCACATGTCTTCTGCCTGTTTGTTTGTGTTTATTACCTAACTTATCATGTAGTTCTCTTCCGTTGTCTAAATCCATTCTTGCGATGACAATTGAACGACCAGTGTTCGATTCCCAAGTTCCAGGTTGATAGTCGACTACTATAGATAGCAGTCACAGAGAGAGAGAGAGAGAGAGAGAGAGAGAGTAAATGCAAACCATCAGTTCCGTGAAAAGTGTATACCATCATAATGATATACCTCGTCAGTGTAATATAATATAATAATATAATAATAATTTGTCGTTATGAGCTCAAGGCCATATACAAGGAATATACAAAGAATAAACAATAACATACAGTCTAAATACAAAAGATAACATGATAAAAAAAAAAGATTAATCGGCAATATCCACACTTGCTGAGGTAGCATAAAAGGTGGTAAAAATAATATTCATAACCGTAATAAGATTGAAAAATTTAATGTAAAACTATATTGATTATAATCACAGCGATACTAAAAAAGGAAAATGTACCAGTAATAACCATAATCGTAGCAATATAATAATAATGACAGATTCTGCAGATGGCATTTTGCAAAAATAAGAGTTCAAACGCCTCATGTTCCCCACCTTTCCCACAATTTAGATGATCTTGCCTCAATACTTAGGATGTTTTTTTGTTCGCCTTACAATGATTTTTAAATTGTCCAGGTGGTTTTTTGTGAACATCTGTGTGGCTGAGTGGTAGCGAGGAGTGTTTGTGAGGCGTCTCAAAATGCCATTGTGAACAACAGTGATACGTCTCATGGTCTCTCGGGTACAGTTCGTCTACAGGGAGCACTCATATATATACTGTAGCAATACGAGCGGAAGAGCAACAGTTTCAAGTCTCGGTGACAGAAGGCAAACCTCCTTGCAATTATGTTGACAGTTGCACATAGTTTACGACGCCTCTGTTCAATGTCTGCCGTATCTTTTAGGTCGTGATAATGTGACCCAAATACGGAAATTCGTGCACAAATTCCAGCCGATGGTTTCCGAGGAAAATTTGTGGTTCTGCAATATGCTTAAGCGATCTCGGGAGCAGCGACATGCACTGGGTCTTGGTTTCGTTGTAAATTATATCAACTTCCTCTGCATATTGGCGGCAAGTGTCGATGAGTCGTTGGAGACCTTGCACTAATGGGGAAATCAGAACCATATCGTCGGCGTAACAGAGGTTGTTTATAGTGGTTTCATTGACAGTGCATCCGATTGGGAGTGAGTTCAGTTTGACATTCAAGGCATCTGTGTACGTATTAAACAAGTATGGAGAGAGAATACCCCTTTGCCGAAGCCCGTTTAGGGAGCCGAAGGTGTACGATAATACTTTACCCCATTTGACACAGAATTGCTGTGTGGAGAACCAGTAGTATAAAATGCCAAATAAATATAGAGGTGTGCCTCTTTTATGCAGCTTCAGGAAGAGCTTCAGGTAGTTTACTCTGTCAAATGCCTTTCTCACATCCACAAAACATAGGAAAACAGGAGAGGCTGATGATAGGTAGTAGTTCAGCAATTCTTTCAGTATGTAGATGCAGGTGTCGGTTGAGTGGTTTGCATTAAATCCGAACTGGTTGTCAGTGGTGTGTAGAAAGGGGAGAAGTCTCGCTAGAAGAACCGACTCAAGTATTTTCGATGCGGCCGGTAATTACCAGGGTCAGCTGCATCCTTTAGCTTGTATTATATTAAGTGAACTAAGAGTAGGGAGTCTGGAAGAAATTGGTGAATTATGTAAATTACCGAATGGCAGAATCTGAAAGCCTCTGCAGGAAGACCATCGTAGCAGGGCGATTTATTATTAGGTAGGCTGTTCATGGCATCGCTGATGTTACCTGACGTAAATCGATCCGCAAAATGAAATTGAATGTAATCAGTAAGGAGGTTATCTACATCCCTTCGGGAGTCCTGATCGTTTATGCAATTCAGGATATTGTTGAAGTGATCGCCCTACATACTTGCGATAGCCTCGTCTCCGACTGCTTCCCCTACTCTCTGTGATAGCTTTCTAGTTTGGGGATTTAAGGACTGGATATCTTTCCAAAGACGAGGATAATCACCAAATTCCAAGTTTCAAGACATTGGATCGGCCCTTAGTTGTTTTTCATTTAATATGCAGTGCTTAAGAGCAAGTTTGAACAGCGCTCTCGCCTGTCTCATTAGCAATGCAAAGTGTCATTCCATCGGGCTACCATTTTGCCTCCACAGTAAAAGCATTTCTCGTGAATATGTATACAGATCTTTAACCAAGTCATTCCATCTAGATATATTACAATAATTACGTTGACGAAATCCCTCCTGTGGTGGTCATTTCTACAATTTATGTTAGTACAAAGTAAGGCGTCTGCCGGATGAACTATTGACTGCAACCTGTTTTCCGTGGTCGCCCTAAAGTATCTGGGTTTCAGTTGGTTTTTAAAATCCCAGCTTACAGCTGGTGGGCGGTCATTTAAGGGGTTCACGGTAGGCAGGGAAGGGGTACTGAATGACAACTGTAATGGGATGTGATCGTAGCCCGTTGCAAGATCGTAGCTAATATTGCAGGTCATAATAGAATCATGAAGTTGTGGAGATGTAATGCAATGGTCCAGCCAGGAGGTTATAACTGTGTCCTATTTTGTACATATGAATAGGAGGAGGGAGGGAGGAGCATTACACCGCTAATTTGGAGAGCATGATTTTGACAGAAGTGAGTAAGCTCATTATAAAATTGTTTTGTGGGGTGAGAATTAAGGGCCCCGATTATACAAATATGATCAGTAGGAGAATCGTGAATAATACTGTGTAACTTACCTAGGATCATGCAGTATTGATCAAAATTGTTATTTTCCCAGGGCATATAAACATTAATTACTAGGATCTTAAGAGTCCCCTACTGTCACTTGAAGCCCCAGCAATCTGTCACTCCTGTAGGTCTTCACCTTTATCATATTGTCTAACAATTTGTGCCACAGGAAAAAAAGGCCCCTTTTCGGGCGACCGGCTACGATTTGATCTGTAACTTGCATCAATAAAGTCGAGAAAGCTCTGAAGTCTTCATGTATTGAATCACAGATGACATGGTCATATGGTCAGAGGAGCGTTTCTTGCAATGCAATGATGCCTTTGAACTTTTTGCAGAACATGTTTAGGGGAGGAATGTTCCGCTCAAGGCAAAAAATACGCTCGAGGCAAAAAATATTCCAAGAGATTATATCTAATGTATCCATGGCTACTTACGAAGATGGAAGATGAAAGCACTGATCATTTGGGTGGATGGGGGTTAGCTAGGGGAAGTGGGCAGTCACTCGCCGTGGGCGGTTGGCTGGCACTTGCGGTGGAAGTGACTCTGGTTGTGGCGTTAGCACGTTCCCCATGGGGAGGAGTGGTTTGGTCCTGGATTAGGTTATATCTTGAAACTATTATATAAGGTCCGAAATTCTCGCCTTTAAGAACATCTAGGTGTTGAAATAGGCAGGTAATCCTATAAGCCACTTTATATTTACTTTTGCATGGGAGTTCGTGGATGATGAGATGGTCAGAGCCCCGTAAGAAACTTCGCTCTCTCCACTATGGCGTCTAGCGTCACCGATGAGCGCAAATGTGAATTGCTACGTGACATCTCTTCTCGGGTTTCAGGCAAGGTGAAACGCAAGTGTTTGGCTCCGGTCAAGTGGCCAAACGTGAGGTTCTTTTCTTCTTTCTGCTTGTTTGTGTCTGCCAGCCACCAGACCACCTCATGATCACTCTCATCCACATCCACGATGGGGGGTTGTGGGGGGTGGGGGGAGATAGGGTCAGGAGATTCACGAGGGCTGGTGATCGTCCCTAGATATCTATCTTCCACCAGAGGCACTGAGAAGGGAGACGAAGTTGGGAGTCCAACAGTTCCCTCAGAATGGTCTATAGGTGATGGGGCCAGTTGACACCTGGGTGGGTATGGCCATCTCGACTTCGTGTCGCACCATCATTTCTCCCGTGTTGCTGGAGGCGAGGAAATAATGAATGCCGCATTCAAAGGAGTCTGGTGGCTATCTGTGCATTTGTCTAGTGATTCCTGCACCCCTTTGATCGCATCCCAGATCCGTGCAAGATTGTTATTTGTTTCCACAGTTTTAAGACTGTCTAGGGATTCCTGTGGTCCTTTGATCACGTCCTAGATTCTTGAAAATTTATTCGTTTGTTCCCTCGATTTTTTTCCGAGTTTTTTTTCCAATTATTTCCGAGAAGGATTTAGCAGTTTGAAAGGCATTTTCTGCCGTGTGGTACACCATAGATAGGCTTAGGACAACAGACCCCTTTGGAGGCAGATTATAAGGGTCATCGGCGTAGATTTCCACCGAGCAGGAACTCGTGTGTGGGGGCACGTGCATCCTTTGGAGCGAAACTATTCCTTAGATATTCTAAAGATATTCGCTCTATCAAATAGCATTAAATACCTCCTGTACGAGTCTACATTTACCCTTCGATCTCCTACTTTATATGTCTCAGGGGATAGGTATTCAATAACTATCTTTGGTATTCACATACACTGGCAATTAAAAAGTACTGCTTACTTTAAATTTTGTTTACCGCAATTCGGATACAAACAAACGCGCGCACAGACACACACACAGTTTTCAAATTGTTAAGTCCACACACACACTATACAAATATATGAATATATATATATATATATATATATATATTATATTTTATATTTTTATATATATATTATATATATATATTTATCTCCGAGTATCCAGTGTTTTCAAAATATTATGTAATAATATATATATATATATATATATATATATCTATATATATATATATATATATATATAAGTATATATCTATATTTTTTTTTCTCCGAGTATCCAGTGTTTTCAAAATATTAGTAATAATATATATATATATATATAATATATATATTATATATATATATATATATATATATATATATATATATATAATATAATCCTGGGCATCCGTATTTTCAAAATTTTAAGTGATAATGTAAGCTTTAGGAATATTAGAAAGATGGCCATTTGAAATATTAGGAATGGGGACTACCCAAAAAGATACAAAATGACCTTGACGCTCCCGCAAAGACTTCTAAAGCTATTTTTGTTTGTCCCAAGAGGGAAATTCTTGGAACTCACTCCATTTACTATTTGTATGTATATAGAGACTTACAACAAATTTCAGTAATCACAGTCTGGTTCACAATGTGACCTGAAAAGCCCCCAAAATAGTAAAGGAGCGTCGTTGGGTCACAGAGAGACGCGAGAGGATCACCAGAGTGGGGGAGGGAGCCGAGTGAGTGAGCGACGAGGGCTATTCCCTGGGTTATTTGCTGCCATAACATGGATTCGGACGGGACACATTTATCAACAGCTTCGCCCATCGGGTTAATTGTACTCGAATTTATTCTGGTTACGTGGCGGAATTTATTCGAATGGATTCAATCTCTTTATTCGGGATAAACGAGCCATTCCGTTGTGCGTGGAACCCAAGCTGGAAATTGCATCTGGGGTAGAGATTATGAAAAGGAAATTTTTTTTTCGAAAGAAAATTGCAATGTTGTTGCCGTTAAATAATTTTCTTCGAGACTTTTGTCACCTCGTCTTAAGATACGTATGACCAGTTGATTGTAAATATCTATAAATGAAAAGTATATTAGTTCATCTATTGCAACTATCAAAAACAAATGTGCAAGTGCACAAATTAGCACTTACGGCCGCATTCGCCAACACACACACGCGCGCGCGCACACACACACACACACACGCACACACTAAAGCTTTGGTGTATGGTCTTTATTTGCCGAATTACCAAATGAATCAGAATTAGAATATCTCAAAAATGAATGAACTAGATTTCATTCAACACTGCCAGTCAGTCGAATTTTGGAATTAATCAAATGGTTTATTTATGTGGACAGTTATATAAACAATTGTTTATATATAGAATTTTCTTGAAAACATCATATTCCTAAGAGTGTTTTAATACCTCTACCACGACTTCAGCAGTAGAGGACATTTTAAATGTTATATGATAAGACATCTGCAAAAACGTCTTTAAAAAAAAAGACTAAAATAAATCATTTTTCAATTTGCATTAAGAAAAAGACCGCAATTGTTCTATGATCTAAGCCTTCGAGAAAAAGGTATAATAACTGACAGATAATTCTTTCCTTTATCAGGAAGCAATGTTTGAGGAATTTCTTCTTAAATTTGAGCAAATATTTCAATATCGGCCATGTTTTCCCACATTCTTATCTTACCAATGGTAACCGAAATTTTAATTTTGTTTTAATCTTTTCGCGATTTCGACAATGTTTTCAGTGGTCTGGTTAAACTATCTCAATATAATAATAATAATAATAATAATAATAATAATAATAATAATAATAATAATAATAATAATAATAATAACAACAACAACAACAACAACAACAACAACCACATTTTGACAGTAGACCCTCCTTTACGCAGGTTCTATTAAAAGAGATTGTTGCTTTAGCTGCATTGATTTAATAGAAATTATTTTCTATTTTCCTTATAGGGCTTTTTCAATTTTATGAATTGAATCTGAATACCTTTTGTAAACATCTACGGAATATGGACACCGTATTTCACTATTTCACTTGCCCTGATAAATGCAGAAATACTGGTATATCGACCTTTACCTGAGAAACTCCAACATAAGCGTATTACTCACCAGTTTTAGTAACATTGAAAAAGCCGCTGTAAGGAAAATAGAAAATTTCTATAATATCAATGCTCCTGAAGCAGCGATAATAATAATATAGAATAACAAAACTGAGATAGAAATCAATATGGGCTGCAAGTTTCTCTAACCTAATAATAATAATAATAATAAAACGAAGACAGAAGTCTATGTGAGTTGCATGTCCTAACTATAATAATAATGGCTATATAACAAAATCAGTAGCGCACTTAATCACCCTCAAGCGAAGAATGCGTAATACGCATTCATCCGTGAGCGCACGAACGAACGAGCGAGATTATTTGAATTTGCGTCAGTGAGCGATCCCCGTTCAACACGAAACCCAAAGTCCCATTTTGCCGAAATGACCGACCGATTCACACGATTTCATTTCCGGTTTGAAATGTGTCCCAATGACATGCCTCAACACAGAATTTGTCACCGCGAAGTAATTGCATTTTATTCATTAGGGGATAAAATATGACTGCTTTTACATAAATTGCTTTTTCATTATAAAGCTCTTAACATAACCATGAATTTAATTGGCTTCAGTTTTCCACCGCCACGGCGAATTGGTCGATGTTCAATTGACCAAAAGCAACGCAATTAAGGAGACGGATCGTTGAAATCAATCTCGGGGTATTCAATGTTGATAACCTTCAAGAAGATTCGCTATCAAAAGTCGCGTCCTCACATGATCAAATTATAAATGCTTAATGCCATTATCATAATTCACTCGATTGCAGAATAATGTTATTAAGCACCATCGGGAGCGTGTAATCTTGTCTGATTTGATTATCGGTTTTCCAAGAAGTTTAAGGGACTGGGATCGTTTTCTAAAAAGTCAATTAAATTTTATAATAACAGTAAAAACTGGCCATTACTGCAAAAATTATATCGGCAATAGCAATCATCATCATCGGCATCACCGTTAGAGTATAATTATTACCTCCAATGTCGCGTGAAGCAAAATGTTCCACTAAAAATAATAAGCCTACGAACTTAAACTTATACGAGGTCGGAAATAAATATATCTTTTGGACCCTATCTTGCAGTGGATGAAAACAAATCCTTGGCAACTGAACCCCATCTTGAAATACACGAAAAGAAATCTTTGTTCCTTTGCCTGAACGCAGTAAAGACCGCATCCCATAATCGCTTGAAATAAAGAAAATATTACAAATAGCTTCTACGTGAAATATCAGACACCTGTAGGACTGGAATAGGGGTACAGTTACTGCTTAAAATATAATGCTGTTTTGTTACCCATCATTAAAAGTACACCCACACACACACACACACACACACACGCACTATATATAATATATATATATATATATATATTATATATATATATATATATATATATATATATATATATATATATATATATATATATATATATATATATTGTTACAGCCTCTGAGAGAGGCCCGCTTCAGGTTCGATATGAAATTTAAAAAAAAAAAAAAAATTCAACACCAACAGTTGAAACTGGGATACGAATATAGAAAGAAACACGAACACAACAAAGGTTTATTTACAAGCTTACTAACAAGGTAAAAAATGCAGAATGGTATCTCCTATTTACATAAAAAGGCAGAATCTTACACTGCATGAACTGGGGGAACAGCGAGGTAATTTAAATACTTGCTGGCTGGTTTAGTGACTCGAAGCGAGTTCACAAAAGGAGAATGGCGATTGCAGACGTCTTCTTGACTCCGTATTGCAGAAAATAATGTCTACTCTTGATACTTGAAAGGCAGGAACTCCCCAAAACCTCTAGCAGAACATTTACTTCTTTGAAGTCTGCTCAACATAAAGATAACTCGGTCGTTCACTCCTGAATATGACGAGACCAGAATCCAACCAACTCTCGAGCAACTTTTCCTCCGATCCTTCGTCGGTCCCTTTTTCTCTTATCTCTCTCGGATGATCTCTGCTGCTGCTGATCTCTCACTGATAATCTGATCTGTCTCTCTCACTAATGATCTCTGTGATTAACTGATGAACTCCCTCTGATGATCTCTGCTTTCTCCTACTTCGTCCGTTGTATTTATACAGCATTCTGGGGGCGGGGCCTATGGCGAGCGTCACAGACTCCCGAGATTACCAGAACTTCTTAGATGAATCTAGACGAGGTATTGCATCAGAAATCGTGGCTTTTCTCACATCACAACGGCGGCAGTCAAGTTCCATAACACTTCTGCTGATTCTAGAACCATCATGAGAACAGGTACCTCCAACACAATGTGCTAATGCCTCCTTGCTGCCGAACTTCTCGAAGATGCGTTTTCCTTTCCTTTATCTTTCTTTGTTATGAAGCAATTACAATCACACACACACACACACACATATATATAATATATATATATATATATATATATATATATATATATATATATATGTTATTTTCATTCAGGATTAAGCCAGAACCAAGTAAAATAACACCCTTTTCTAAAGGAAGTTAATATTCTTGAGTTACCCCTCTGAACAGAAAGCCTTCATTCTCTATAAATCATCTTTTCTATTCCTCTTGGCTGCCTGGAATTAATCTCCACAGG
>NC_087215.1:53224585-53227085 GCF_015104395.2 Macrobrachium nipponense | reverse complement strand
TCCTCTACGTCCTAATTACGAAGACTACCCGAAGATGATCACTACCGTGTACACCAAATCTACCAACTTGGGACTTTGCCTAAGTGGAGAAAGTGAGTGTCCTGCGAGGTTCAAGACCACCACCAGCAGGGTCTTCGTGGGGAGGGCCTTAACACACTGTTCAGCGTGACAGGACACCCACACACAACTGGATCGAGCTTCTCAAATAATGGTGAACAATGGTTACTCCAACAAGCTGATCAACAGGGAGATAAGGACAGCTTTGAACAAAATGGTACATGGAGGATGAAGAGAATGAAGAAAATACCCCCTCCGAGGATGTACTCATTTTCTACAAGTCCTTCATGCACCACGGATACAAAGAAGAGGAGAGATGTATCAAGAAGATCATAGAGGAGAACGTCACCCCCGTGGAGGAAGGGAATAGGCTCTGGCTCTCTCCTATAATCTATTACAAGAACCAAAGGACAAGAGACCTGGTTACGAGGGATAACCCCGCCCCACCTGCAGGAGACCCTCTGAAGCAGAATAACGTCGTCTACTGGTACACATGCCCTATCCAAGGATGTCCTGGAATCTATATCAAAATGACGACGTTACGACCATCTAAGAGGATCCTGTCAAGCCCAAAACGGTGCCATCAAACACAACGCTCTCACCGCCCACCAACAGCACGTCGCATGAGAGGACATTGTAAAAAACACAGATTATCGGAAGAGCCCCCAATAAGTGTCGCCTACGCCTCCTTGAGGCGTTATTCATTTTAGAACCAAAACCCCTCATCAATACGACACAGGAAGCCTTCCTGCTGCCCACTGGTGCAAAGAAGGCCCAGCCCCCCAACCCCCACCTCCAGAGGATAACCCAGCGCCCAGGACCAGACCAATTTCGAAGAGGATGGCAGAAATACCAGGAGTGACGTCACCACGGTCACAGCCAATGAAAACCCGGCTCCAGGTGACGCTATACACCCGAGAAGGTCTGCACGTCTCGGGCGTTTCCGACGCCTGGCCGCCAGCAGATGGAAAGTCGAATATTCCCCGGGTCCTGCAGGAGCATTTGTGAGCGCCCGCATGACCATGATATAAAGAGAAGGACTCGCCACCAAGATATGCTCTGCTCGGTGAGCAAGAGCCTGTGCTGACACAAGGTCAGCTTCATCAAAAACAACAACCACCAAGATTCAGTCCTCCAGCAACCATCACTGTGATAATGCCTAGCAGATCAGGGCGAAACGTCGTGTCAAGAGAGAGAGAGAGAGAGAGAGAGAGAGAGAGAAGAGAAAGAGAAAGAGAAGAGAAGAAAGAAGAAAGAGAGAAAGAGAAAGAGAGAGAGAGAGAGAGAGAGAGAGAGAGAGAACAACTTGTAGTAGTGGTAATAAATATAATTCGATATAGCTATACCGGATTTGACGATCCCTTTGGCACGTTGCGGGCTAGTTTTAGCAACACTGAGAAATCCTTGATAATGGAGCTGATGCAGCAATCCTTTTTAACAAGACTTGTTTTGAAAGAGGGTCTACTCCCAAGGTATAATATATATATATATTAGGGCTTGTGCCTTGTATGATAAGGCGCCCTATGAGGTAATGTTAGACTTGCGATAATCATACGCTAAGTCGGTTGGTATTGCACTTCCATATTCGTGGGAGTGTCTTGGGGTTTGTAGATCACTTACGAAGTCGGTATTATGTTCTTGGTTATTACGACGATGTGTTAAACTCATGATGATGATTCGGTGAGGAGGTTCTTGTAGAAAACACGAAGTATAAAAATAGATATATTCTTCTGAAGTTTTACATGCTGAAAGATCAGATATGATTGTACAAGTCTTCTAATAACGATAGCTTGATCGCTTCTGCCAATGATGATGGCTACTTCTGTTCTCTCTACATGATAAAGCTTAGGTAAAGAGATACAGGTCTTCTAATGACGATAGCTAACTCTGTTCTGCCTGTCTACCATCTCTGTTACAAGTTATGAAGGAACAGACAGTAGTTCGAACATATGAACATACTATCAGATGACATAGTTACATACGAACATACAATCAAAATGAGACACGCTACAGATCACGTAGGCCGTTTGAATCATAGGTCGGGGTAGTTGTCTCAAGCAGGGAGCTTGGACTAATATCTATAAACAATGAATGACTACAGGTGACGGCATGTTATCTTAGCCTACTTTTATTGTATACGTCATCTTTAGCGTCTCTAGTCTGATCACATTCCTGCAAGCAATCTTTTATATATATGACTAACATTCCATATTTTTTATTATGTAAACACTTACATAGCTCGGTCAGCTACCAAAACCAACTACTGAATATTACTCAAACTTGACATGCACTTGACTTATAGGAGTGTGATACAGACACTATGTGAATATATATAGATAATATATAAAATACTTATAAGTAAAAAAATTAATGGTGTACACTAATACAGATTCAAGTAATAAAATATAAAACAATGATATTGGAAATAATAGTGATCACGTGA
>NC_087215.1:53211427-53218927 GCF_015104395.2 Macrobrachium nipponense | reverse complement strand
CGGTGGGCCTTACCTTTGACTAAAAAGTCCACCTGCAAGGCAGCAGTTTCCAGAGTTATTGGCCGTGGGCCTAGCCTTTTACTAAAAAAGTAAGACACGCAGAAACGATGGTGGTAGTGTTCTTAAACCACTACCACAGGGTGGAGACTTGGTTCAGGTTTTCTTTTCAATATATATATCTGAGGTAACACTTTCTGGTGAAACTGGATTTTTGTCTGAAAATATTTTTCAATTCCCTGTTTAAATATTTATTGATAAATCATATTAAAAATGTTACATATTAATAAAATGATTCATTAATTAATCGACTTCTGAATGATAAATAGTTTCATATAAAATTCCAGTTTCACTACCCGATGGTTGAGATATATATATATATATATATATATATATATATATATATATATATATATATATATATATATATATATATATATATATATTGTGTTGTGTGTGTGGGTGTGCGTATGTTCCACATACACTTTGAAGCACATTGAGCAATTTCAACCAAACTTGGTATACATATTACTTACCATCTGTGAATGAACACTGGGGTTAAGACATAGTTCAGCTGCAATGTCAAGGGTGGGGTTTTGGTTTGTGAAGGGGTTGGGAAGGGGGTGAAATGTAAAAATAACTGAAACGACAGATGTTAGTGTCTAATCCATAGTTTTTGAGGTCACTAAGATGAGTAGTGACACTACTGTTGCCCATCAAGTCCAAGTTCAGCCCTGATAGGAAGGAGGGGGATGGGGTGTGGTCGCTGAGATGAATTTCATGATGCTCCCAATGCCCTTTAAGTCCAAGTTCAGCCTGATAGGAAGGAGGGAGGGGTGAGAAGTGGGTGGCAAGGGGAGTGACATGTAAAATTAACAAAACAATAGATATTGGTGTCTAATCCACATTTTTCGAGTTTGCTGAGATGAATAGTGACACTCCTGAAGCCCTTTAAGTCCAAGTTCAGCCCCAATAGGAATGGGAGGTTGAGAAGCAATTATCTTAACTGGAATGAGAGAGAGAGAGAGAGAGAGAGAGAGAGAGAGAGAGAGAGAGAGAGAGTATTGGTTATAATTAGAGATTTCCCAGGCAGCGCCAGGTTGGTCAGTTAATATCAAATAAGTTGAATGAGCGAAAGTCTGAGAAGGTTCGTGGAGATGCTTTCTGTGAGGATGTAATGGGTTCAATTAAGAGGTTTGAAGAATGAGAAGACCCTAGGAGTTTATTGAATTACAATTACCAGATGCTTTAGGATGGCAATTATGGCTTAGCGCATACTTGTGAAGCTGGTCATATAGAAGTAAAAGTAACTGATGATAGTAAGATAATAGGAAATTTATTGTGCAAAGAGTTTAATGATGATTGACCAGTTAAAATATAATTGAGGCAATGATCATGTCTCATTTTTCTCTGATACACAGGGAGCTTGACAGCTTATATCTTATATATATATATATATATATATATATATATATATTCTATATCTATATATATCTATATGTATATATGTGTATATATATGTATATATTATATATATGATATATAGTATATATAGTATCTATATATATATATAATATATATAGTGTATGTATGTATGTAGTGTATTGTATATGTATATATTGATGTATATGATGTATATGTATGTATGTATTATATATATATATATATATTATATGTATATATATATATTGTGTGTATGTATGTATATATATGTATACACGCACACACACACATATATATATATTATATATATATATATGTATAACATATATATATATATATATAGATATACATATATATATATATATATATATATATATATATATATATTATAAATATAGATATATATATATAGATGTATATATTATATATATATAATATATATATAGTATATATATATATATAATATATATATTAATATATATATATATATATATATATATAATATTATATCAGCGTGAGTGTGTTTCACAAACGTAAGGCTCCAGGTGTGTAGTTTAATATCCAATTCCGTTTACTAGGAAATAATACCGAATACGGATTATAAGATTTATAAGTTGTTCAGCACCTGTCGGATTAAATCCTCCGACAGCAGTTACCCCCAGCTTCTGTGAAACAATTGCATATAAAATATATTATATATATATATATATTATATATTATATTTATATATATATATAATATATATATATATATAAGGATATATAAGATATATATAGATTATATTATATATAATCTTATATATAGCTATATATATATATATTATATTGAATATTATATATATATTATATCTATATATATCTATATAGATATATATATATAATAGATATATATAATATATATGATAATATATATAGCTATATATAGATATATATAGATATATATATATCTATATATATCTATCATATATATATTATATATATATATATATATGATATATATATCTATATATATATATATATATATTTATATTATCTATATATATATATCTATATATATATATATATATATATATATATAGCTATATATATATTATTATATATAATATATCTTAGATATATATATATAGATATGGATATATATATATATATATATAGATATATATATTATATATAATAGATATTAATTATACTATATATTATATATAGATATATATTATATATAGATATATATATATAGATATATAGATATATATGATATATATATATATATATATATATATATATATATATATAATATATATATATATATATATATATATATATATATAATATATTATAACTATATATATATATATATCTATATATATATATAATCTATATATATATTATATATTATATATATATATATATATATATATATATGTATATTATATAACACACACATAAGCTGTCAAGCTCCCTGTGTCTCGGAGGAAAATGAGGCATGGCCATTGCCTTACCGGTTAGTCATCGTTGAACTTTCTGTGCAATAAATTTCCCATTAGCATCTTACTCTCTTCCGTTGCTTTAACTCCCATATGCCTTTATGCATCAACTACTTCCATTCTTCCAGCTTCACAAGCCTGCATGGTGCAGTCACCATTCTGAGGCATTTCTCTCGTAATGCAATAGACCCTTAGGGTTTTCCCATTCTTCAAACATCTTAATTGACCTTATCCTCAAGAGGCAGCATCTCCGCGCATCTTCTCAGAATTTTACTCGTTCTATTTATTTCTCATTCAGTTCCGGCTTTCTTCGATCATTCTCATTAAACAGTTCTTAAGAATGCTCACTCCTTCAACCAAACACAGCATCTTTCTTTTTCTATTCTCTCTCTCTCTCATACATACAGAAATCGACCGAAACGATACACTAATAGAGCCATTTTTAATCATTTAAGAATCATTTCAGTTGATGTTAACGTGAAAGTGCAAGGAAACTATGTTTAACTAACCAACACACTTTGGCCCTGTGTGCTTGCATATTAACTCCTCTTGTTTATAGCCCCTCATATTGCAACAAATTTTCCCCTCTTTACTGTGCCATAAAGTGCTAACTGTGGTATTCTCTCACACTGTTGTCCAGTAGTCCTCATCCAGGGGGATATTCTCCCCTAGGGGAGAATTTCAGAGTTTCAGTGGGAGAGGGGGAACTGTGACCACAGATTGGCAGGTTCAAACTGGTCCGCACTACTGAGAGGTCACACTGGGCTTTCTCTCAGCTAGCTTGTGTGTTTGTGTTAGTATTTTGTTGCAAATTATCTGGGATGCACCTTTTGAGACAGACAATTTTCGAAGAGGGGCGTGGGGGATGACATTCTCACATATTGTGAAGGGGCGCATGGGTCAAAAAAGGTTAAGGACCACTAGTCTAGCCTCTATACAAGTCTTTTCCATTGCAAACTTTAAAAGATAAACAATCAGTGGAATTATTTTTTAAAAATCTGGAAGCACAAACTTTTAAAAACGTATCCTTGACTCACTTTTTTCCTCTAAAATAATTCCTCCGTTTAATGGAAGGGGGAGATTTAGTAGACTTGTAAAATGAAGGGTAAACCCTATTAGCTCTCATGAAGACGAAGTATTTCAGGCATTATCCTACATCGACGTGTATTTTAAAACTTTTATATATCAGTGTTCTTACCTCGGTTTACAATGTTAAAATGAGAAAAGTTTTAGTGGATACTTATTATTATTAAATATTACCTGCCTAATCACTATGCTGATTAAATTAGCAATTCAACATATCGCTGATACCTTTCAAACATGGTGAAGCCGAAAGCAGTTTATTTTAAATGATCAGAGACATAGATTTTAATTCATGAGGATAACCGAAATTTCATACTTCCAGCAGCTGAAATTTTTTTAATTCGGTAAGTATTGCTGCACTGGTTCATGATACCAAAAGCGCTGGACGAAAAAAAGAAATTATTTTCGGTTAATAATAATCATTTCGCTGATTACTACTTGTGGCTTGTATATGGATTCCAGAAATAATATTTCTCTCTCTCTCTCTCTCTCTCTCTCTCTCTCTCTCTCTCTCTAGCGCGCGCACGCGCGCCTGAAGTATATCGATTATGACAATCTATACTATTAGATGAATGAATTAATTGTGAATACAGTTCATTTCTATCAAACTTTTTTGTTTCTCTAATCAAAATTAGCTCCATTATCTAATTCCGGTTTTGACAGGAATGTTGTGGAATATACAGTTGAGGCCAAAGGTCAAGTGCTGGGACCTATGCTGGAAGGGAAATTGAGGGCAGGTGGGTTTGCATGGTGTAACAAGAGGAAAACCTCGCTGTTGCACTGTGAATCATTTGTTAGGAAAGATACAATGGAGGTACAGTCTTACTATAATGGGCGTTATGTCTGTCCGCCCATCAGTTTGTCATTCAATCACGGCCAAACGGCAGGTCCGATAGGCATGAAACTTGACAGGGTTATAGTGGGGACCACTAAGATGGTTTATAATTGGGTTTCATCCTATCTCCCCAACTCCCTTCCGAAGGGGGTGGGGGTGAGAAGGGATTCCTTAAAACAGCCGGTTCTGACCGTAAAACAGGACTGGTTATGCCTGTAGACTTAGTTACTTTACGAATTTATCAAATATAATTTCTGTATACATATGACTTATCATTTGAAAAATAATACTATAGGGTAAACATCAATGACATCAAAGAGGGAGGAGTTTAAGAAGGGGTTTGACAGAGAGAGAATGAGAGGGAGAGGAAGTGAGAGAGAGAGTAGACAGGGTGTTAGGGAGAAGAAAGAGGAAAAAAGACAGAGGGTTAAAGAGAGAGACAGAGACAGAGACAGAGAAGAGCGGGTATTTGGGAGAAGAGAGAGAGAGAGAGAGAGAGAGAGAGAGAGAGAGAGAGAGAGTTGGTATTAGTGAGAAGAAAGAGGGAAAGAGACAGTGATGGTTGGAGAGAGAAAGAGAGAGTAAGAGAAAGGAGCGAGAGCGAAAAGGAAGAGGAAGAGAGAGAGAGTAGAGAGGGTGTTAGGTAGCAGAAAGATGGAAAAAGTGAGAGAGAGAGAGAGAGGTTGGTACTAGTAAGAAGAAAGAGGGAAAGAGACAGACATGGTTGGAGAGAGAGAGAGAGAGAGAGTGAGAGTAAGGAATGAGAGGAAGAGGTAGGGAGAGAGAGAGAGAAAGAGAGAGGGGTATTAGGTAGGAGAAAGATGGAAAAGAGAGAGAGAGAGAGAGAGAGAGAGAGAGAGAGAGAGAGAGAGAGAGAGAGAGAGAGAGAGAGTTTATTGGTTGTCATTCAGAGTTTTCCCTGGCAGCGCCAGGTTGGTCAGCTAGTTTAAAGAATGAAAGGAGTTGCAACTAGGGGCCGAAGGGGCACTGCCAAGAACTTTCTTTACAAAATGCACCCCGTGAAGTGCACTGACGGCATTAGTCCCCCTACGGGACCAGTTTTGTCAGTTGCACTGATGAGGTGATCTCATTGTAGACAAATCAGTGGCAATTCCAGTTATGATCATACGCAACAATGAATCGAAATCGTGAAGTTGGCTAAAATTTTCGGCCAGTTCTGGTAGTCATATTTTATTCAAATGGAAATATGTTTAACTGAAAAATTGTGGTAGAAGTGAAGTTAAAATGATTGAGATACATTGCTAAAGGAGACATGAAATAAAGATACAGCCAAGTTCATCAGTCACTTGAGCTTTGGAAAGTTTCAGAAGAAACTAAAAAAGAATATTGATAAGATGAAGGATAATTTCTTGATCCATTCCCAATAATCGAGCAGAAATATGCTGAAGTTCCAGGAAACGTGAGACCTTATCCCTGGAACTTCCTAACTTCCTGGTTTGGCAGAGAGAGAGAGAGAGAGAGAGAGAGAGAGAGAGAGAGAGAGAGAGAGATGGGCGGGGTGGGGGGCCACTCATTACCCGTCTCCTCATATTACTGACATGCGATCCCTGCCTCATTTTTCTCTCTCTAACCACGATCCAATTTATCCCTCCCCCCTTCCTCACTCCAAAGCCCAGGGCACATCCCCCACCTCCACCACTAACGTTTCACCCAAAACTTGGATTTTTAAATGCAAAGTCTTTGGCATTTTCCTATATGCAAATTCTCTTCTCATAACCATTAGATTGTGTGGCATGGCATGACCCAAGGAGAAAAACTAAATGATTGTTGTATATTTTAAAAGGATGTACTATTTTATGTTCGCATAAGAATGTTTTATTGCTCTGAATTATCAGTAATTTCCATCAGTCATGATTGCTACAAATAGTGTGTGGAGACAAGCTCACTTCCTCATTCAACGTTCTGGTTATATATTCAAACAGAAATCAAGGTCACTCATATTGGGTCTTTCCACTCTGAATGTCCGTTGTTGCGAATCACCTTTTTTTACATAAATCTCGGCCCATGTTTAACGTGCGTAAGCGGCGCCTTTATTTACTATTCTCCTCAGTTTTGACGTGGAATAGCATCAACCTTTCGCAAACTGCTTAACTTACTCCTAAGAAGAAACTGAATAACTCAAAAAGGAAGAAGAAATGACTCAAGTTTTCTATTAAAAAAAAAAAAAAAAAAATCGGAGCGTAAAAATGAGTATGAACACTTGCATGTAGAATATATATATATATATATATATATATATATATATATATATATATATATATATATATAATATATATATATATATATTAATGTAACTTGATCACGAAGTATATAAAACGTGATGCTATGTATAAATAAAGGTTTTTTTTGCCACGAAGGAAAAAAATGAAAAAGCGAGTTAGCCCCGAGTACTTTCGGTCCTATTTGGACCCCTTTACTGAGGCATACTCAGTAAAGGGTCCAAATAGGACCCGAAAGTACTCGGCTAACTCGCTTTTTCATTTTTTTCCTTCGTGGCAAAAAAAAACCTTTATATATATATATATATATATATATATATATCATATATATATATGGAATATAATTATAAAATTGGGAAAATGCGTCTGTTTGTTGGTTACCTTGTTTGTCTATTTGGTCCAAGTGAATGTCTCTACCA
>NC_087215.1:53203927-53206427 GCF_015104395.2 Macrobrachium nipponense | reverse complement strand
GGACACCAGAGTTGAAGAGAAAGAGAGGGAAAAATTGGATAAGTATCAAGATCTGAAAATAGAAATAAGAAGGATATGGGATATGCCAGTGGAAATCGTACCCATAATCATAGGAGCACTAGGCACGATCCCAAGATCCCTGAAAAGGAATCTAGAAAAACTAGAGGCTGAAGTAGCTCCAGGACTCATGCAGAAGAGTGTGATCCTAGAAACGGCACACATAGTAAGAAGAGTGATGGACTCCTAAGGAGGCAGGATGCAAACCCGGAACCCCACACTATAAATACCACCCAGTCGAATTGGAGGACTGTGATAGAGCAATAATAATAATAATAATATAATAATAAAATAATAATAATAAGAGACAGGAGAAAAGAAAGAAGAAAGAACAGAAGACTGGCACAACAAACCAATGCACGGACAATACATGAGACAGACTAAAGAACTAGCCAGCGATGACAATTGGCAATGGCTACAGAGGGGAGAGCTAAAGAAGGAAACTGAAGGAATGATAACAGCGGCACAAGATCAGGCCCTAAGAACCAGATAGTTCAAAGTACGATAGACGGAAATAACATCTCTCCCATATGTAGGAAGTGCAATACGAAAAGTGAAACCATAAACCACATAGCAAGTGAATGCCCGGCACTTGCGCAGAACCAGTACAAAAAGAGGCATGATTCAGTAGCAAAAGCCCTCCACTGGAGCCTGTGCAAGAAACATCAGCTACCTGCAGTAATAAGTGGTACGAGCACCAACCTGAAGGAGTGATAGAAAACGATCACGCAAAGATCCTCTGGGGACTATGGTATCAGAACGGATAGGGTGATACGTGCAAACAGACCAGACGTGACGTTGAATGATGACAAGGTCAAGAAGAAAGTATCCCCGCCTCATTGATGTCGCAATACCATGGGACACCAGAGTTGAAGAGAAAGAGGGAGGGAAAAATTGGATAAGTATCAAGATCTGAAAATAGAAATAAGAAGGATATGGGATATGCCGAGTGGAAATCGTACCCCCCATAATCATAGGAGCACTAGGCACGATCCCAAGATCCCTGAAAAGGAATCTAGAAAAACTAAGAGGCTGAAGTAGCTCCGGGCCTCATGCAGAAGAGTGTGATCCTAGAAACGGCACACATAGTAAGAAGAGTGATGGACTCCTAAGGAGGCAGATGCAACCCGGAACCCCACACTATAAATACCACCCAGTCGAATTGGAGGACTGTGATAGAGCAAAAAAAAAAAAAAAAAAAAAAAAAAAAAAAAATAAAATAATAATAATAATAATAATAATTAGGAGGTTTACCATAATGTGAATAATGACAATATTGAATCTGAATAACATGATCTGCATACGTATACACATTCTAGGCATACATACATATGTACTCATACATAAGAAGCCAATTGTTCTCCTCTTGATGATCCGAAGCCCCAGGCCAACCCTACATTCATACTAGAAAATGATTTCCTTAAAGAGGGAGATTAAATACTGTTTTTTATGGGTACTAACCCCTCAAATGAGGTGTTCATGAAGAAATGTACGTTTATTAGAGAGAGAGAGAGAGAGAGAGAGAGAGAGAGACGTGTTCTCCATAAAATCCCGATCAAAATCGCCATGCAAACATTTGCATTGCTCTAAATGTAAATAAATCCGGAAGGAACGCAGTCACCCGTTGGCCTCATCGAGAGGGGAAGGGCCGAAAGGGAGAGGCTGTGTCAACACGACACAATGGTTGGATTTCTCTCTCTCTCTCTCTCTCTCTCTCTCTCTCTCTCTCTCTCTCTCTCTCTCTCTCTCGATTATCAAAGACTGGCGATAAAACTGACAAATGGGTAGAGTTCTACTGGCAGAAGAAGATCACTGCATTCAAAAGCGCTTGACAAAGCAGAGTATTGGGAATCACTTTGAGAAACAATAGGTCCTGTATAACATCCAGGAATAGAACAGTTGATGTCATCATATCGGGTGAAGGGGAACCTTTGCTGTTCAGGATTGTAGGTAAATCTGTGCCATGGCAGAAGATAAAATGCATATTATTGGAAGGAGGGAAACAATGACTGGTATAAACTGTTATAAATTATTAATAGAAAAATCATTCTTCCGTACTCTTTAAACTTGATAGTGTGTAGGCGTTAAAGAATACAAATGTATTGGTCTATGGATATTGGGATCAGCTTGAGTGTGGAAGGATAAAAAGTTGCCCACATATATGGAAAAGAATGAGAATGAAAGATAGGTGTCTAAAGAGTTTGGATCCAAGACTGGCTAGATGTTAAAATGAGAAAGTGTGGTTGTGCTGAGTGATTTAAATGCAACCATAGGTACCGAGAACAGATGGCATAAGCAGGCAGGTACCGAGTTCCTGAATTAGATGAGAATGGAAGGTATCTTGTGGAGATGTATGATTATGTTAGATTTCGAGTTCATTGGAAGTGCAACTGAGTGGATGTAACTGAGAATAGGCTGCTACAGTTATATCAGATTATCATTT
>NC_087215.1:53184696-53199696 GCF_015104395.2 Macrobrachium nipponense | reverse complement strand
GAAAAAAAAAAAATATTGATGTATATCCGTAAAATCCATTTTTTTCCAGACACAAGCTCAACAATATATATTTACAACGTTGCGCTGGTACAAAACTATCTTCTAGCTTTGTCCACTACTCAGCAAAAAAAAAATTAAAAAAATAAAAATATGACGCAATGTACATACGTTCAGTTCGGCAACTGTAACTAATATTTGTTTCGGAAAATCCTTTATGAAAGCATTCTGTTTTTGAGCAACCATAAATATCTTAAATACGTAAAATTCCTGCTCTGTCTCCCAGGATAAGTAAGTTTATCTGAAATTGCGGACAAAATTGTAGATTACAAATCCGGTTTCTACTGAAGTTTTAATACAAGTAGTATTGAGGAGATGAAAGTGGTTTATATCTCTCAGGTGAAAACCAACAAACAAAACAAAAACAAAATAACTACAGTTAAACTATTATCTAAGAGAGAATCCAAGCGTCTAAAAGATATAAAAATTCTTCAAAGCTTGGCGGTATGTTTTCATCGATAGATAAAAAAAATACATATATATCATCTACGATGGGAAACCACCAATATCACCAGACAGGCTTAGATATCCCCCCCACCCTTCCTCCCCCTCATCCCGCTACCCCTCTTCCAGAATCCCGTGATGCCCGTTTGAAATCGAAACTCGGAAAATCGTCCAAACGCGTTGCCAGCCTACGCGCTAATAAAAAAGTTATTAAACCTGTGGCGTTCTGAGTGGATTTTTGGTGTCTGAAAGCCAATGTTTCCGAGGAGGCAGAAATTTAAAATTTGTGTGTCAAAATTCTTTGAAGTTTCAGGCAGTGTACAAAAAAAAATTGAATTCATATTTTGAATGCACAGTAAGAAATACTTTTGAAATAAGCGGCCTTCTTCTTTGTAAACAAGTTTTTAGATCTATATTATGAAGTATGTGTGGTATATTCTCTCATATACGGTGTAGCTGATCAAATCTGGATATAACACGTAAAATACAACATACTTGTTATTAGGTTTTCATGTGATAAACGCAGAAATGACGGTTTATATGCGGCTGAATACACAGGGGATTAGCAATATTCGAGGTGACAGTTTTCGAAATGGTAAATTATTATTATAAGATCTTGAAGCGGAATGCTACGCGAGTTACAATCTTAGTTGTTAGGTATTTTTTTCTTTTTTTATTGCAAAGCTCCAGATTTACTGTTAAATGGGACCTCATTCCATACGGAAATAACTTATCCATGAATATTTTATAGACAATTGTTACCATTTAAATTTATTTTCAAACATACTACAACATTTTCCAGTAGTTTATTCACAATATTTGCTATATCTAGAGCCCCTATTTTCTCATTTTTGCCCGCATTGCTAAGATAAGTGAAGGCCTTATCATTATGAAATTTACAGACTCATGAACCATCACATTCCAGCTATGATGACCCTATAAATGTTGGCTATTTCCTTAAATATAAAGAAAGGCTGAGCCATTTGACGACCCCTGGTATGATATGGGAATTATATTGTTCCAGATATGACCTCGGGACATATGAGTGTGAGGATAGACTCGTCATGGTTTAAGTTACGAGTCCTGAATTCACCGAGACCCCTGAAATGTTAACAACCGTAAATCCTCGTCTACTGAGAATATAGTATTTACTCTAATTAAACTCCCGGCCCTTTACGACGCCTCTACTATACCAGTCGTGGGTCTATTTTAGTTCATCAGTTTTCTTCTTTTGCAGTGACTGATGGGGCTACTTTCCTTGTATATGTTGTTACTGTATTTTTGTCATAATTTTATGTAACCTTGTGCTTTATCGCATTTTTTTTTTCATTTTAGCCCTGAAAAGGGACGCATGTCCAAAAATCACAAACGTTAGTGATTTTAAAAAACTACTCCTGATCATACGACACGTCTGCCCTTCTCTCATTATTCTTGGTAAAAAAAATTACACACACATATATATATATATATATATATATATATATATATATATATATATATATATATATATATATATATATATATATATATATATCTATATATATATATTCAATGTGCGTGTGTGTGTACGTGCGTATGGCGTAGAAACACACGCTTTTAGATGATACGAGTATCTCAAAACTTTGAAATTGGAAAACTAAATGTGAATCCGAAATGGCTCTAGGAATTTCTTTTGCACAAGCCAGTCAAGTGTGCTCGTAATCGTGTCCGCTAGCATGAGCATCGCGTGATGCTGCGTTGGGATGAAATAGCATCTTAATCCCAGCCACATGATGTCTTCGGGTAGAATACCCCCATATCATTTCAGGCATCCGTTTGCCCACAACGCTCGAGCGGGTAATTCTGTCTCCTACGGATTTACTCTCTCTCTCTCTCTCTCTCTCTCTCTCTCTCTCTCTCTCTCTCTCTTCACCGTTCTTTGCAGAGCAGAAGCCGACGACGAAGGCCTATCCTGATCAAACACCGAGACATCAAAGATATCTGTCGCTATTTTAGCCTCGGTCGGATCAAAGACCAGGCGTTATCACTGTGGGTTTTCTTCTTCCTCTTCTTCTTCGTCCTCTTCTCATCTTTTGGCTTTCATCTTTTATTATGTTCACTCCTTTACTGCTCCTTGAATGTAATTCTTGCTCCTTCTGCATTCACTTATCTCTTCCCTCATTCTTGATAAGTTAACGTTTTTTTATCACATGATTTGTATTTATAAGCACCAAATTCTTGACACGGGAAAGAGGCGACTCCTAGAAGCCCTACTCTTCGTCACAACTCTAGTTACGAAGAAAATATCGAGTAAGTAAATAAGTGAGTAATTTTTATGAAAGCAAATAGGGGACGAAAGTAAGTCCTTCGGATTTAAGCCACCTAAACCACGGTACATGAGGCGTGGCAAACGGGGAAGACTGAGAGCCTCTTATGAAAAAGCTTTAGTCATTCAAGTGTCAAGGAGCTGAAGTATCGCCACCGTCTGGCTTCTTCTTCTTCTTCATCTTCTTCTTCTTCTTCTTCTGCCTCCTCCTCCTCCTCCTCCTTCTCTTCTGCTTCTTCTTCTTCTTCTTCTTCTTCTTCTTCTTCTTCTTCTTCTTTTTTCATTCTCGTGGCAGTTTTTGTAATACAAAGCCAACGTACTCAAATGAAGTTTTTCTAACACACATTTGCCTCATATTCCTCTAAGTATCGTCATTAATATTTGTCAAGGAGATTATGTTCTCAGTTTCCTGACTCGCTTGCCTGCTCGCAGGATTGAGTGAAAACTAATGGGTGAATATTATGACGCTGTTGGGAACTATTTACTTCGTTCCACTGAAAAATAAAGTTCATTATATTTCACTGCATTACTATTTTATTGTGATGGACTGTATTTTATTATAGTGCGAAAATCCTTTCAAATTATTATATTGCATCTTATGATAATGTGTTAGATTTTAGTGAGGATCCGATTCTAGATCAAGAGCAATCATTACTCAGTTATTCGTTCTTCAAATGTTACTGCCATTGATGGGAACTCAAAAAAAAAAAAAGAAAATGACAGTTATCTGTTGGTTGTGAGAGGAAACCTGAATTACACTGAGCAATTTGATAAGGATACTATTCATATACTTCCATTCACGAAAAGAAAGATGGATGACGCAGAGTATTTTGGGAAATTGTACCATTCATATCCGCATTGCAGCAGTAGAAAACGTAAATGATCAAGTGACAAGGTAGTTTTGCTATTCACTTCCTCCCATTCGTCAAATAGAAGGTAAGTGGCCAAGAGCAACCAGTTCGTCATCTAAATCGTATACTTTCATTTGTGAATGAAAATGTAAAATGGCCAATAAGTGATTTCCGAGTCATACTATTCACATCCTTTGATTCATGAAAGAAAACTTCAGTGATGTTGAGTAATAAACTACACCCCCTTGAAAACTTTATTACTTTTTGTAATAGTTTGTTATTATTATCTAAGGAAGCTTCACCTGTTTTGTGGGGCACAGAGCTATCAACCATTTATTATTATTATTATTTTTTTTTTTTTTTTTTGGGGGGGGGGGGCCGGTCTATCACAGTCCTTCAATTCGACTGGGTGGTATCTATAGTGTGTGGGTTCCGGGGGGGTTGCATCTTACCTCCTTAGGAGTCCATCACTTTTCTTACTATGTGCGCCGTTTCTAGGATCGCACTCTTCTGCATGAGTCCTGGAGCTACTTCAGCCTCTAGTTTTTCTAGATTCCTTTTCAGGGATCTTGGGATCGTGCCTAGTTTTCCTATAATTATGGGTACAATTTCCACTGGCATATCCCATATCCTTCTTATTTCTATTTTCAGGTCTTGATACTTATCCATTTTTTTCCCTCTCTTTCTCTTCAATTTTGGTGTCCCATGGTATTGCGACATCAATGAGTGATACTTTTTTCTGGATTTTGTCAATCAACGTCACGTTTGGTCTATTTGCATGTATCACCCTATCTGTTCTGATACCATAATCCCTGAGGATCTTTGCCTGATCGAGTTCTATAACTCCTCCAGGTTGGTGCTCCGTAACCACTTCTATTACTGCAAGATAGCTGATATTTCCTTGGCCACAGGCTACAGTGGAGGACTTTTGCCACTGAATCATGCCTCTTTTTTGTACTGGTTCTGTGTCATTTTTCGTATTGCACTTCCTACGTATGGGAGAGATGTTATTTCCATCTATCTTTCTTTGAACATATCTGGTTCTTAGGGCCTGATCTTGTGCCGCTGTTATCATTCCTTCAGTTTCCTTCTTGAGCTCTCCCCTCTGTGGCTATTGCCATGTGTCATCGCTGGCTAGTTCTTTAGTCTGTCTCATGTATTGTCCGTGCATTGGTTTGTTGTGCCAGTCCTCTGTTCTGTTTGTCATTCTCCTGTCTGTATATTTCTGGGTCTTCGTCTACTTTTATCAGTCCTTCTTCCCATGCACTCTTGAGCCACTCGTCTTCACTGGTTTTCAGACATTGCCCCAGTGCTCTGCTCTCGATGTTGACGCAGTCCTCTATTCTTAGTAGTCCTCTCCCTCCTTTCTTTCGTGTTATGTATAGTCTGTCCGTATTTGCTCTTGGGTGTAGTGCCTTGTGTATTGTCATATGTTTCCTAGTTTTCTGATCTATGCTGCGAAGTTCTGCCTTCGTCCATTCGACTATTCCTGCGCTGTATCTGATTACTTGGCACCTGGCTTGCCCCATGTTGTTTTATGGGGCTTTTTATCCATAATTTCCGGGGATCGTTCGTTGTAGTTTTGGGACTTGAGTATCGCCTTGAGTCTGCATATATTCTTTCCTGATCGTGTCCTTCATCTCTTTGGTGTTTTTTTATCCCCTCCTTCCATTTTATTCCCAAGTATTTGTATCCGTCTCATCTTGTCGGTTTGATGTTGCTCCCATCTGGTAGCTTTATCCCTTCAGTCCTTGTTACTTTGTCCTTTTGTATGTTGACTAAGGTGCATTTTTCTATTCCAAACTCCATCCTGATGTCTCCAGATACAATCCTTACAGTCTGAATTAGGGTATCTATTTCCTTGATGCTCTTACCATACAGATTGATGTCGTCCATGAACATCAGATGTTTAATTCTGTTGCCTCTTTTTTTGAGTTAGTACCCAGCATCCATCTTCTGCAGTACTTTTGTCATGGGAATCATGGCTACTATGAAGAGTAGTGGGGACAGTGAGACGCCCTGGATGATCCTTCTCCTGATATTAACCTCTGCTAGTCTTATTCCAGAGCTTGTAAGTATTGTATTCCAGTTGTGCATTGTATTTTTGAGGAAGCTGATGGTGTTTTCCTCTGCCCCATATATTTTCAGGCATTCTATTAGTCATGTGTGTGGTATCATGTCGAAGGCTTTCTTAGTCAATCCATGCCATGCTTAGGTTGGTTTTCCTTCTCCTACTGATCTTCATTACCATTTTGTCTATCAGGAGGTGGTCTTTTGTGCCCCTACACTTCCTTCTGCAGCCTTTCTGTTGGTGGGGGATGGTGTTTGTCTCCTCTAGGTAGTTGTATAGCCTTTCACTGATGATACCTGTTAGTAACTTCCACATTATTGGTAGGCAGGTGACAGGCCAGTAGTTACTAGGCTATATTTCCCTTACTACTACTACTACTATACTGCTATACTACTACTTGAAGAGGTTTCACTTATTAAAAAAGAAAAAGATAAATCAATTAAATAAATAGATAAAAATTTATCAAAAGCAAGGAGAATAGTATTAGGGCACTAATGCATTGTATCATCTCTTGAACTTATGAAGTTCCAATTGCAAGACATCCTCAGGGAGATGGTTCCACAGTCCAACTGTGTGAGGAATAAAGAACCTCTAGAACTAAGAAGTTCGACAACAAGGCACATTTACTGCATATTGATGCTGCTTTTCATCGAATCTGGTTGCTCTCGGCAGGAAAAGGGGATCAGGGATTAATTGTGTGTATGAAAGATCTCTATTAGAATACAGCTTATGAAAAAAGTGACAAATAAGACACAAAAACATACCACTCGAACCACTATCTAAAAAATATTAATCACTAGCAGAAGCAGACATGCACAGCTGAGAACAGTGTTCTTTGGAAAGGAAGCACAAATGACCTAAAACAGGCTGTACCGATTTTATCATCATGTTATAAATATGAGGCCTTATGAACAATACCTAACTTCCATGCAGCATTTGCTGAAAACTTTCATTAGATGTTTCTCAAAAGTAAGATGTGAGTCAAAAGTTACTTTTAAAATAAAATAATTAGAGCTCCAGTCATTCAGCAAATTCCCATCCACCTGAGGGGGAAGAGAGGGTGGAAAATCTGAACGAGATCTGCTAATCATAGTGTTCTCGTTTTACTGAAGTTCAGCCTCATACCCTACCGAATAGACCATCCACTGATTTGGTCCATGTCCCGATTGAGGTTGAGGTCAACTTCAGTACTAATAAGTAAGGTGAGAGTCAAAGTTACACCTAGAAGAGTTAAAGCTTCAGTCATTCAACAAAGTCCTATCCATATGAAAGGGAGGATGGGGTGGAAAATCTCTATGAGATCTGCTAATCGATAGTGTTTTCGTTTTATTGGAGTTCAGCCTTATAACCCACCGCTGATCTGTTCCATATCATGGTTGAAGTTGAAGGCAGCTTCAGTTCCCATTAGTAGAGACTTTGTGTTGCATCATCAGCATACTGAATAATCTTGTTTTCCACGCCAACAACCTCATCATTTGTATATATAAAAATGATAGTGGACCAAGAACACTACACTCATCCGCAAAGATACAACGTCGACACTAGAAACTTCTTTGAAAAACAAAAGGGAAGAAACCATCAGGATTCTCCACCCCAGCTGTCCAGATTATCCAGAATTATCTTAACATACCTGGAGCGAAATACAAATTTTGTAAAAATAGGTTCGGGATGACAAGCATCAAGAAGAGGGACAATCAAAGCGTGATGAAGCAGTTCAGCCTTTTCCATATGGCCAGTAACCAATCCACCATCATCTGTCAGTAGTGGTGGAATGGAAGGAGAGTCTCACCCAAAGATAAATGGTGCCAAATTGGTCCACCACAGATGAGGTTGAGTAACTCCTTCAAGTTTCCTCTTCAAGGAATTACTGTAATTACTCTTGGCTGGATGGTAAGTTCTATTCACAACACGGCGAAATTCAACAACAGTAATGTGATTTTCACTTGAACGAATTCGTCTCCATGTGCTGAATTTGGTCTGTTTGTCATGGTAAGCCCTTCTACATCATCATCAAACCATGGCTGGTCATTTGTCCTGAATCTGATGACCTTTCTCGGGACATATCTTATTAAAATAGCGATCTGCATTCATTTAATTTCTTTTTCATATCAGGATCTAATATAGCATCTGAAATTTTGAGTGCTTGGCAAGCTGTAATAATGCGAACCAAATTGGCTCTAGATCTCAGCCAGAACTTTTTTTGTATCCAAAGATCGCATTAAAAAATATACTAATTGACAGATAGGTCCATCTCAATGTCGCAGTGATCAGAAGTGCCTATATATTCACAGACCTTTGACTAGCTGGAATAGATGGAACATCTGTGAATATGAGATCTGACCTATTACTAGAAACAGGTGCGTGGGTCGCCCAATGAGCTGGACAAAATGGGAGGATACACAGAACTCATGAGCAGACTACATGGCAAATGGCAACTACACTCCAAATTTTTCTGACGATAAATAGAGCATCCAGACTCAGTGTATAGAGCCATACCTTCCGTATGTGGGATGTTGCAACGATAAATAAAATCAGGACTGTCAAACCACCGGATTAAAACTTAACCTTTGACTTGGCACTACTTATAAGAGTCTCAGAGAAAAACCATCAAATCATGGTTATGGGTGCAGCTCTGGAGATCACGAAAATTTGAACTTAAACCCAGAATACTTAAGTAAAGTACTTTACAATTTTTTTTACTACAATGAGTAACAGGCCCAGGGTTCAGTTCAATGTCTCCAGAAGGAATTAAAATTAACAATATGAAATGAGTAGCAAAACTATTCAACAGGCTCATAGCAACAGTAACGTTGTGAAAATCAACAGAACAACAAACAACTATACCGTCAAAAGAACAGTATTTACATTATTTACGTACAATCTGCTGAAAGTAATACATAAAAGGACCATACGTCATTGAAAGAAACGCCGGAGGCAACTGGTCGACAAGGTGGGGCCGGCACACCTTGTAAGACAAATAAAAGAATCTGTAACATGGGGATGACAGTTAGGATGGAGTAGATACTGCAAAACGCTCAGAAGGAAAAGATTAGGTAAAGACGAAGACACTGGCCTGATAATGCACCAAGCAAGTTTTGCTTTCTCACCAGCCTGTTTCTAGCAGACTTTTTTGAAAACTGGAGATGGCAAAAAAAAAAAAAAAAAAAAAAAAAAAAAAAGACGCTAACTGCAAAATTGTATCCTCAGGCATGGGATCTCAAACCTAAGACCATGGTACAATGACTAAGGCACATTTCAGAAAGATATTGTTAATTAATTACTCTTTCTCTAATAAATGAAACGTTTGTACTATGAAGGAAAAATTTACACCTTTTCCAAGAAGTTTATCCAGGCAGAGATATCTCAGCTATTCTATGAAAATATAAATGTGCTATATTTGAGCTTCTGTCTGGTATTTTCATCGGTCTAACTAAAGACTTGCTTTTGCTAATAACCAAAAATTAACGGAGTCTATACAGAAGACTCTCCTAATTAAATCTCGATCACATGTTTTAGAGGTCTAACATTAAGAATAGTTCTATTAAAACTAATTTTTTAAAACTCTGCTAAAATTAGTTTGATCGTTTTTAATTACATCTGAATCAATGAAGAATAGTTCTGTAAGACTATGGAATATTTATTCACAAAGTCTTCGTATCCAAATTAAAATTTCTAAGGTGCTACTTTCTTATCTCGTATAAGAGTTCATTTCAATTCTCCCTTGCTCAAAACGAGCGATATATATGACTTCCATTTCCAGGAATAATTAATGTGTGGCTTTTCCTTGTTAATGAAATACTTTTCAGCAACAGGTCTTTCGAGTTCGCATCCAGATCTCTTAAAGAATATAAACCTTAGGAGCGATTATGGATCACAAGTCTGGGTTTATCTTCAAGAAAACACTACCAATAGTATGTCAGTTAAAAGCAGGAAGGAAGTAGAGAACTGAGAAGGAGAAGTCTTATCGTCAGTAGAGAGAGAGAGAGAGAGAGAGAGAGAGAGAGAGAGAGAGAGAGAGAGATTTAATAGTAAATTAACTGGTGTTAACACAACAAAGGTCATCGACACCAGAGAATGTGGTAGTATATTAAACTTTTTTTCTCAACAGTTTTGCGCACACACAAACACACACACACACACATACACACCCTATAGCATCCAATGACACTGACACTTCTTAAAAGGTGTGAAATGGTAAAAAATTTAAAATTCCTAAGTTATAAGACATAATTACAAAAGCTCCTAAGACAGTATTTGGTTAGTTAGAGCTGCAGTTTAAAATAAGTTATATATAAAAGAGAAAGAGAGAGAGAGAGAGAGAGAGAGAGAGAGAGAGAGAGAGAGAGAGAGAGAGAATGTGGTGGAGAAGGAGAAATCATAGATATTTCTGTATAGACAAAAATATATATCAAAGTATAATACTATCGAACTCTGGAATTTTTTCTTTCTGGCATTGTCTTTTGTGTTATTTACAAACACAGTAGAAATTTCATGCTAAATGTTTATCTACATATTTCAAAAGTAGGCTGTGAAATTATTCATCAATTTGAAAGAAAAGATTATGCAACAGATAAAAAGAAAATGACACAGAGAATGTTGAAAATATATCAACATTCTGAAAAGGTCGGAGAAAAGGCGCAAGAGAATTTAAATCAGAGAAATTTCAAAATTAGATTCCGTAAGGTCTCAGTAATATCAAAGTATAATCACCCTTCATTTTAATTCAGCTTCTACATTTTATTTTCCTCTGGAAACTTAAAAAGACAAAAAGGAACTCCCTTGCCTGTTCAATATTTCAAGCCATATCCAGGCTACTTTCATGCGAAATAGATTTTATTTCTATTCGGAACAAGCCAAGAGGTAAAAGATCGCTAACTTATATGGAAAAATACAAGCACTTTTGACTTGGACTTTTTCAGAGGAATTCATTATTTTTCAACTTCCCCTTGACAGTTTTTTCCCCTTTTGCAACAGGTAAAGGGAAGGTCAGTAACCCTCTGTCTATCAGTCTATTTACCCCAACACTGTTGTTGAACGGCAACGTTTATTTTCTACGGTTTTCTGTACAAATTTATCCCCTAATACAGTGCCAACAAGTAGTTAAACAGCAAAACAATTATTTCAAAGGAATCATTTTGATTTTTGAATAACTGAAATATTGTTCTGAATCAATATTTCATAATACTGTCACTTCCTCCTTAATATACTTCGGCAAAGGTTTTTTTGTTTTTTTTTTTTTTTTTTGAGGGCCTACCTTTTTTTTTTTTTTTTTTTTTAGCTACTTGGATTTTGTTTACATTTTTATCAATTTACTAATTTTTCCATTTATTTTCTCGTTTTCTAATAAGAGGGATTTTTTTTGTTTTTCTGGTAGGTTCCCTTTCTTGCCCAACCGGGACGTACCATATTCTTTGGAATCTTGGAATTTAAATCAGTGGCCCCTGTAGGCTTCTTCCATATGATTATGGTTCATGTTCTAAATGATGATAATAATAATAAATAGATCTTTTCTGATAGTACTATGTAACTGGTTTCACATAACCCTTCTCGAATCCTGTCGCGACAGAATCTACCTGATATTCCTAAACAATTCCTTAAACATAAATAATAACATTTACACGGGGATTATGAACTTCAGGAGCAAATGACTTATAAATAAAATACAGTTGTATTTCTTGGGATTTTGACGCCATGCACTTTAATTTAATTATAGTGTCTGGCAGGGTAATTACACCTTGCTTTAACTCTGAAACCTTGTTGCTATTTTATCACTACTTCAAACTTCGGCAGATCACGTGGAACAAGCTTTCAAGGCCATCAAGTCCCTGGGTCAACTCCCACTAAAACTGATTGAATGTTGTTCAGGTTTACCTCCAGAGCTCGAAGACTATTCAAAAGTTTATATCTACTATTTAATCAGTCTTGGTATATGTTATTTTGATCCCAATCCTTGAATTTTCTGTATTCTATTCAATAGTTTATTTATGTAAATATTTATTTAAAACCTTTGTAATGAGCGATTTTTTTTCCAGTCGACTCAGAAACTGAATTAAAATAATGATTGCACAAAATAAGTCCTCTTTCTGTACGAAATGTTTTTACAGTGAAGCCATTAAATTTAAGCATAATTATTCATTCGCTGCGCTGTTACTAACAGTATATTTCAGCCAGCCTGTTCCCCACATTTCCAATAATGGTCACTCGTAGTGTAATTTGAGATGATTAAGTGCTTGTTTTTACGTTGTTAATCACCCAATATTATTCACTGATGGGGAATTATTCTTTTCGAAGTGATCGCACGAACCGGACAGACGATTCACGAATAAAGTCGCAAATGAATTGCCCGCATTCGTCATTAGGGTATTGGACAAAGTATGGCTATAAGGATGCTTAATTACAGTCCGTAATTACACGCTGCCAATGGTGGAGGGTGTTGCGCCAGCTTTGCTTATACCGTTGTGAGCGTCAGTTGATTCTGTTCGGAATAACACAATTATCACTTAATATTTACCTCATCTTTTAGTCTATGTTTGCTCCATTTTTAGTTTCCTGTAAATGAAAACTCTTGAGATGGCTATTGGCCTATCCGTCAGCCCTTTTTCTGTTCGCCTTCAGACCTTAAAAACTACTGAGGCTAGAGGGCTGTAAATTGGTATGTTGATCACGCACATACTCACCATCAACCATACCAAATTGCAGCCCTCTAGCCTCAGTACTTTTTATTTTGTAGCTAACAACACAGGCCACCGCTGAAAGCGTCATGGGCCACGGCTGAGAGTTTCATACAGCATTATACTCTGCAAAGAAAACTCGACTGCGCTTTTTTTACTTGTTCATTCCAAATTTACTTCTTGTGGTAAATAACCAAAGGTCAATTAGAAGTGGATTATATAAAGCGCCTGATTCCTTTATCCGCTTAGAAATTTCGATCAAACTCTCTTGGTTTACGAATCTAAAAAGCATCATCGGTAGGCGGCAGATGAGATAAGATAAAACTAAGATGTTATACAGGGAACAGTTAATAAAAGTTATTCACGCGCTTCATATCTCAAACGGATTCTCATTTTCAAATCCATATTTTCTTTTTCTTTATTTTATCACGTCATGACTAGAATAGTTTTTCTAAATTTATAATTCTACGTTTTTTGAACCTTCACATTTAAAAAAATTTTTTCCTTTTTCCGGGATAGAATATTAATCAAATATGAGAGTTAAGATTTGCTTCGATAATGAAATCATTCATAAAATTCTAAAATTATAGAGAAACACGTTGTATGGCGTAAGTTCCAGCACATTATTTGCCGCTACGTATTTTTGTTATTATTTAGCCAAAATAATAAGGAAATACATACCACGTAAATACTATAAATACCACATTGTTATGTTTAAGAATTTCGATTTTTTTGCAATATGATTTTTTTCTTCAAGACAGATAGGTATTGGCATGGTTTTATATTACTAGTAGAATTTGTTCTCTCATGTCTATTTGAAATATATTGTGTGTATATAATACATAATATATAACATATATATATATATTTATATATATATATATATATATATATGTGTGTGAAGTGTATATGTATATATGTGTGTATACAATACATACCATACATACATTGTATGTGTTATATATTATATATATATATATATATATATATATATATATATAATAGATTATATAATATATTATATACAATATTATTATAATATACATATATATCATATATATATATATATACATATATATACATATATAGATATAGATATATACTTATAAATATATATATATATATATTATGGTATATATATATGTATTTAATTATATTTGTATTTGTTTTCAAAAAACTATTTATTTGTATTTGTTTTTCGCTTGAGATGCGGCGGATCAACAATAGATGGGCGGGCGTAGGTTGGATCAGGAAGTGTGATGTTTTTTGTATTTTATCCTCCTTGGTTTTCTAATAAGTGTAAAAGTTCTGTTGTTTTGATCCTTTTAAAAGTTACTTTGCTACTTAGCTTCGTATGTACCAGTTTGGTCCTCCTGGAATTGTAGTGACAAGTAGTGGATTATACTAACTAATATTATGAAAGGGTCCAAAGTGCAAAGTTATTATTATTAATATGGGTAAAGTATTGATTCTCTTGTATTTTTCTTCTATGTATGTGACTTAGCCTTCTGAAGTGTTTACTCTGTATTAAGTGAGTACGAGGTATTAGAGTATTTTTTTCGTTATTATGAGTTATCATCATATTATGCATTTCTTTGTGTAAAGAGTGTTAATACTCGCTTATTCCATAAGAAGTATCCCGTGATTTCTCTACTGTATATATTTATTGGGTTTCGGTAATACTAAATTAATTAATTAAATAAATAATAATATATATTTTAATTTTTAAACGGTGTTTGAATAATTGCCTTGGGTAAGCAAAATATTACGTTTTCTCTATCTAATAACTTAAGAGTATTAGAGGCAGATTGTAATAAAATAGTTATAATATATATATAGTATATATATATTATATATATATATATATATATATATATATATATATATTATATATATTAAATTTTATCACATCACCATCATTCATATACATGCAATTGTGCTACAAAATGTCCTTTAATATCTTAATTCGGGTTTCACTACCTCTGGAGTTAAATACACTTTCATATATGTTAACCGGGGAAAGGGAATTTTTTTAGCTGATAATAATTTCGTCGACTCGTGGATTCGAACCAGCGGACAGAGGAGAAATCAAGATTTCAGATGAGTTACCGACAAGACTAACGTTAATGTCACTGAAGTCCTGATTTCCCCTCTGTCCGCTGGTTCGAATCCACAAGAGGACGAAATTGTTATCAACTAAAAATTCCCCTTCGTTAACATATGTGAAAATATATTAATCCCGAGATAGAGAGAACGGAATCTTAAAATGACATTTGTAGCTTAATGCATATTATATATACTAGGCAAACTGACCCACCATCTACGATGGGTGATAAAATACGGGTGCAGAAGTGAAAAAATTTATATGTACTATTTGTTCAGCAATATCAAATAAGGGAGGCGGAATAAACATGCCTACTACAGAACCTCTTTGTACACATTATCATCAGTTTGTCCACAACTTAATTTCAAGTTGGCAGAGTCAGTTGTTCTGCTCATCGCCACATACAGTTGGCCATGCGTGAACATGGGTGACGGCAGAAACACACAGCACATCAAAAGTCTGGCCCGTGACTTGTTTGCATGTGAATGAGAAGGCCA
>NC_087215.1:53171027-53184196 GCF_015104395.2 Macrobrachium nipponense | reverse complement strand
GATGGATGACGCAGAGTATTTTGGGGAAAGGAAATTGTACCATTCATATCCGCATTGCAGCAGTAGAAAACGTAAATGATCAAGTGACAAGGTAGTTTTGCTATTCACTTCCTCCCATTCGTCAAATAGAAGGTAAGTGGCCAAGAGCAACCAGTTCGTCATCTAAATCGTATACTTTCATTTGTGAATGAAAATGTAAAATGGCCAATAAGTGATTTCCGAGTCATACTATTCACATCCTTTGATTCATGAAAGAAAACTTCAGTGATGTAGAGTGAATAACTACACATTGAAAACCTTATTAGCTTTGTTAATAGTTAAATATTATTATCTAAGGAAGCTTCACCTGTTTTGTGGGGCACCGAGCTATCAACCATTTATTATTATTATTTTTTTATTTTTTTTATTTTTTTTTTTTTTTGGGGGGGGGCGCCGGTCTATCAGTCCTTCAATTCGACTGGGTGGTATCTATAGTGTGTGGTTCCGGGTTGCATCTTACCTCCTTAGGAGTCCATCACTTTTCTTACTATGTGCGCCGTTTCTAGGATCACACTCTTCTGCATGAGTCCTGGAGCTACTTCAGCCTCTAGTTTTTCTAGATTCCTTTTCAGGGATCTTGGGATCGTGCCTAGTTTTCCTATAATTATGGGTACAATTTCCACTGACATATCCCATATCCTTCTTATTTCTATTTTCAGGTCTTGATACTTATCCATTTTTTTCCCTCTCTTTCTCTTCAATTTTGGTGTCCCATGGTATTGCGACATCAATGAGTGATACTTTTTTCTGGATTTTGTCAATCAACGTCACGTCTGGTCTATTTGCATGTATCACCCTATCTGTTCTGATACCATAATCCCTGAGGATCTTTGCCTGATCGAGTTCTATAACTCCTCCAGGTTGGTGCTCGTACCACTTATTACTGCAAGATAGCTGATATTTCTTGCACAGGCTCCAGTGGAGGACTTTTGCCACTGAATCATGCCTCTTTTTGTACTGGTTCTGTGTCATTTTTCGTATTGCACTTCCTACGTATGGGAGAGATGTTATTTCCATCTATCTTTCTTTGAACATATCTGGTTCTTAGGGCCTGATCTTGTGCCGCTGTTATCATTCCTTCAGTTTCCTTCTTTAGCTCTCCCCTCTGTGGCTATTGCCATGTGTCATCGCTGGCTAGTTCTTTAGTCTGTCCCATGTATTGTCCGTGCATTGGTTTGTTGTGCCAGTCCTCTGTTCTGTTTGTCATTCTCTGTCTGTATATTTCTGGGTCTTCGTCTACTTTTATCAGTCCTTCTTCCCATGCACTCTTGAGCCACTCGTCTTTACTGGTTTTCAGATATTGCCCCAGTGCTCTGTTCTCGATGTTGACGCAGTCCTCTATTCTTAGTAGTCCTCTCCCTCCTTTCTTTCGTGTTATGTATTGTCTGTCCGTATTTGCTCTTGGGTGTAGTGCCTTGTGTATTGTCATATGTTTCCTAGTTTTCTGATCTATGCTGCGAAGTTCTGCCTTCGTCCATTCGACTATTCCTGCGCTGTATCTGATTACTGGCACTGCCCATGTGTTTATGGCTTTTATCATATTTCCGGCGTTGAGTTTTGACTTGAGTATCGCCTTGAGTCTGCATATATTCTTTCCTGATCGTGTCCTTCATCTCTTGGTGTTTTTTATCCCCTCCTTCCATTATTCCCAAGTATTTGTATCCCGTCTCATCTATCGGTTTGATGTTGCTCCCATCTGGTAGCTTTATCCCTTCAGTCCTTGTTACTTTGTCCTTTTGTATGTTGACTAAGGTGCATTTTTCTATTCCAAACTCCATCCTGATGTCTCCAGATACAATCCTTACAGTCTGAATTAGGGTATCTATTTCTTTGATGCTCTTACCATACAGATTGATGTCGTCCATGAACATCATTTGTTTAATTCTGTTGCCTCTTATTTTGAGTTGGTACCCAGCATCCATCTTCTGCAGTACTTTTGTCATGGGAATCATGGCTACTATGAAAAGTAGTGGGGACAGTGAGACGCCCTGGATGATCCTTCTCCTGATATTAACCTCTGCTAGTCTTATTCCAGAGCTTGTAAGTATTGTATTCCAGTTGTGCATTGTATTTTTGAGGAAGCTGATGGTGTTTTCCTCTGGCCCATATATTTTCAGGCATTCTATTAGTCATGTGTGTGGTATCATGTCTAAGGCTTTCTTAGTCAATCCATGCCATGCTTAGGTTGGTTTTCCTTCTCCTACTGATCTTCATTACCATTTTGTCTATCAGGAGGTGGTCTTTTGTGCCCTTACATTTCCTTCTGCAGCCTTTCTGTTGGTGGGGGATGGTGTTTGTCTCCTCTAGGTAGTTGTATAGCCTTTCACTGATGATACCTGTTAGTAACTTCCACATTATTGGTAGGCAGGTGATAGGCCAGTAGTTACTAGCTATATTTCCCTTACTACTACTACTACTACTACTACTACTACTACTACTTGAAGAGGTTTCACTTATTAAAAAGAAAAGATAAATCAATAAATAGATAAAAATTTATCAAAAGCAAGGAGAATAGTATTAGGGCACTAATGCATTGTATCATCTCTTGAACTTATGAAGTTCCAATTGCAAGACATCCTCAGGGAGATGGTTCCACAGTCCAACTGTGTGAGGAATAAAGAACCTCTAGAACTAAGAAGTTCGACAACAAGGCACATTTACTGCATATTGATGCTGCTTTTCATCGAATCTGGTTGCTCTCGGCAGGAAAAGGGGATCAGGGATTAATTGTGTGTATGAAAGATCTCTATTAGAATACAGCTTATGAAAAAAGTGACAAATAAGACACAAAAACATACCACTACGAACCACTATCTAAAAAATATTAATCACTAGCAGAAGCAGACATGCACAGCTGAGAACAGTGTTCTTTGGAAAGGAAGCACAAATGACCTAAAACAGGCTGTACCGATTTTATCACTGTTATAAATATGAGGCCTTATGAACAATACCTAACTTCCATGCAGCATTTGCTGAAACTTTCATTAGATGTTTCTCAAAAGTAAGATGTGAGTCAAAAGTTACATTTAAAATAATTAGAGCTCCAGTCATTCAGCAAATTCCCATCCACCTGAGGGGGAAGAGAGGGTGGAAAATCTGAACGAGATCTGCTAATCAATAGTGTTCTCGTTTTACTGAAGTTCAGCCTCATACCCTACCGAATAGACCATCCACTGATTTGGTCCATGTCCCGATTGAGGTTGAGGTCAACTTCAGTACTAATAAGTAAGGTGAGAGTCAAAGTTACACCTAGAAGAGTTAAAGCTTCAGTCATTCACAAAGTCTATCCATACTTGGAAAAAAGGGAGGATGGGGTGGCAAATCTCTACGAGATCTTTGCTAATCGATAGTGTTTTCGTTTTATTGGAGTTCAGCCATCCATAACCCACCGCTGATCTGTTCCATGTCATGTTGAGTTGAAGGCAGCTTCAGTTCCCATTAGTAGAGACTTTGTGTTGCATCATCAGCATACTGAATAATCTTGTTTTCCACGCCAACAACCTCATCATTTGTATATATAAAAATGATAGTGGACCAAGAACACTACTCTCATCCGCAAAGATACAACGTCGACACTAGAAACTTCTTTGAAAAACAAAAGGGAAGAAACCATCAGGATTCTCCACCCCAGCTGTCAAGATTATCCAGAATTATCTTAACATACCTGGAGCGAAAACAAACAAATTTTGTAAATAGGTTCGGGATGACAAGCATCAAGAAGAGGAACAATCAAAGCGTGATGAAGCAGTTCAGCCTTTTCCATATGGCCAGTAACCAATCCACCATAATCTGTCAGTAGTGGTGGAATGGAAGGAGAGTCTCACCCAAAGATAAATGGTGCCAAATTGGTCCACCACAGATGAGGTTTGGTAACTCATTCAAGTTTCCTCTTCAAGGAATTACTGTAATTACTCTTGGTTGGCTGGATGGTAAGTTCTATTCACAACACGGCGAAATTCAACAACAGTAATGTGATTTTCACTTGAACGAATTCGTCTCCATGTGCTGAATTTGGTCTGTTTGTCATGGTAAGCCCTTCTACATCATCATCAAACCATGGCTGGTCATTTGTCCTGAATCTGATGACCTTTCTCGGGACATATCTTATTAAAATAGCGATCTGCATTCATTTAATTTCTTTTTCATATCAGGATCTAATATAGCATCTGAAATTTTGAGTGCTTGGCAAGCTGTAATAATGCGAACCAAATTGGCTCTAGATCTCAGCCAGAACTTTTTTTGTATCCAAAGATCGCATTAAAAAATATACTAATTGACAGATAGGTCCATCTCAATGTCGCAGTGATCAGAAGTGCCTATATATTCACAGACCTTTGACTAGCTGGAATAGATGGAACATCTGTGAATATGAGATCTGACCTATTACTAGAAACAGGTGCGTGGGTCGCCCAATGAGCTGGAGCAAAATGGGAGAATAGACAGAACTCATGAGCAGACTACATGGCAACTTAATGGCAACTACACTCCAAATTTTTCTGATGATAAATAGATCATCCAGACTCAGTGTATAGAGCCATGGGGATGTTGCAACGATAATAAAATCAGGACTGTCAAACCACCGGATTAAAACTTAACCTTTGACTTGGCACTACATAAGAGTCTCAGAGAAAAACCATCAAATCATAGTTATGGGTGCAGCTCTGGAGATCGCGAAAATTTGAACTTAAACCCAGAATACTTAAGTAAAGTACTTTACAATTTATTTTACTACTCTGGAATTTTTTCTTTTGGCATTGTCTTTTGTGTTATTTACAAACACAGTAGAAATTTCATGCTAAATATATATCTACATATTTCAAAAGTAGCCTGTGAAATTATTCACCTCTTGGAAAGAAAAAATTATGCAAGAGATGAAAAGAAAATGACACAGAGAATCAGAAAATGAAGCTTCGAAGAAATGAGGTATTAAAAATGTTGAAAACATTTCAACATTCTGAAAAGGTCGGAGAAAAGCGCAAGAGAATAAATCAGAGAAATTTCAAAATTAGATTCCGTAAGGGTTCTCAGTAATATCAAAGTATAATCACCCCTTCATTTTAATTCAGCTTCTACATTTTATTTTCCTCTGGAAACTTAAAAGACAAAAAGGAACTCCCTTGCCTGTTCAATATTTCAAGCCATATCCAGGCTACTTTCATGCGAAATAGATTTTATTTCTATTCGGAACAAGCCAAGAGGTAAAAGATCGCTAACGTATATGGAAAAATACAAGCACTTTTGACTTGGACTTTTTCAGAGGAATTCATTATTTTTCAACTTCCCCTTGACAGTTTTTTCCCCTTTTGCAACAGGTAAAGGGAAGGTCAGTAACCCTCTGTCTATCAGTCTATTTACCCCAACACTGTTGTTGAACGGCAACGTTTATTTTCTACGGGTTTCTGTACAAATTTATTCCCTAATAGTGCCAACAAGTAGTTAAACAGCAAAACAATTATTTCAAAGGAATCATTTTGATTTTTGAATAACTGAAATATTGTTCTGAATCAATATTCATAATACTGTCACTTCCTCCTTAATATACTTCGGCAAGTTTTTTTTTTTTTTTTTTTTTTTTTTTTTTTTTTTTGTTTTTTTTTTTTTTTTGGAGGATGGGCCCTTTTTTTTTTTTTTTTTTTTTTTTTTTAAGCATACTTGGATTTTGTTACATTTTTATCAATTTACTAATTTTTCCATTTATTTTCTCGTTTTAATAAGAGATTTTTTTCTGTAGTTCCCTTTCTTCCCAACGAGTACCATATTCTTTGGAATCTTGGAATTCAAATCAGTGGGCCCTGTAGGCTTCTTCCATATGATTATGGTTCATGTTCTAAATGATGATAATAATAATAAATAGATCTTTTCTGATAGTACTATGTAACTGGTTTCACATAACCATTCTCGAATCCTGTCGCGACAGAATCTACCTGATATTCCTAAACAATTCCTTTAGCATAAATAATAACATTTACACGGGGATTATGAACTTCAGGAGCAAAGTACTTATAAATAAAATACAGTTGTATTTCTTGGGATTTTGACGCCATGCACTTTAATTCAATTATAGTGTATGGCAGGGTAATTACACCTTGCTTTAACCCTGAAACCTTGTTGCTATTTTATCACTACTTCAAACTTCGACAGATCACGTGGAACAAGCTTTCAAGGCCATTAAGTCCCTGGGTCAACTCTTACTAAAACCGATTGAATGTTTTTGCATTTCCAGAGCTCGAAGACTATTCAAAAGTTTATATCTACTATTTAATCAGTCTTGGTATATGTTATTTTGATCCCAATCCTTGAATTTTCTGTATTCTATTCAATAGTTTATTTATGTAAATATTTATTTAAAACCTTTGTAATGAGCGATTTTTTTTCCAGTCGACTCAGAAACCGAATTAAAATGATGATTGCAAAAAATAAGTCCTCTTTCTGTACGAAATGGTTTTTACAGTGAAGCCATTAAATTAAGCATAATTATTCATTCGCTGCGCTGTTACCAACAGTATATTTCAGCCAGCCTGTTCCCCACATTTCCAATAATGGTCACTCGTAGTGTAATTTGAGATGATTAAGTGCTTGTTTTTACGTTGTTAATCACCCAATATTATTCACTGATGGGGAATTATTCTTTTCGAAGTGATCGCACGAACCGGACAGACGATTCACGAATAAAGTCGCAAATGAATTGCCCGCATTCGTCATTAGGGTATTGGACAAAGTATGGCTATAAGGGATGCTTAATTACAGTCCGTAATTGCACGCTGCCAATGGTGGAGGGTGTTTGCGCTTAGCTTTGTTCTTATACCGTTATGAGCATCAGTTGTTTCTGTTCGGAATAACACAATTATCACTTGATATTTACCTCATCTTTTAGTCTATGTTTGCTCCATTTTTAGTTTCCTGTAAATGAAAACTCTTGAGATGGCTATTGGCCTATCCGTCCGCCCTTTTTCTGTTCGCCTTCAGACCTTAAAAACTACTGAGGCTAGAGGGCTGTAAATTGGTATGTTGATCACGCACATACTCACCATCAACCATACCAAATTGCAGCCCTCTAGCCTCAGTTCTTTTTATTTTGTAGCTAACAACACAGGCCACCGCTGAAAGCGTCATGGGCCACGGCTGAGAGTTTCATATAGCATTATACTATGCAAAGAAAACTCGACTGCGCTTTTTTTACTTGTTCATTCCAAATTTACTTCTTGTGTAAATCAACCAAAAGGTCATTAGAAGTGGATTATATAAAGCGCCTGATTCCTTTATCCGCTTAGAAATTTCGATCAAACTCTCTTAGTTTACGAATCTAAAAAGCATCATCGGTAGGCGGCAGATGAGATAAGATAAAACATAAGGATGTTTATACAGGGAAACAGTTGTAATAAAAGTTATTCACGCGCTTCCATATCTCAAACGGATTCTCATTTTCAAATCCATATTTTCTTTTTCTTTATTTTATCACGTCATGACTAGAATAGTTTTTCTATTTATAATTCACGTTTTTGACCTTCACATTTAAATTCTTTTCCGGGATAGAATATTAATCAAATATGAGAGCTAAAGATTTGCTTCGATAATGAAATCATTCATAAAATTCTAAAATTATAGAGAAACACGTTGTATGGCGTAAGTTCCAGCACATTATTTGCCGCTATGTATTTTTGTTATTATTTAGCCAAAATATAAGGAAATACATACCACGTAAATACTATAAATACCACATTGTTATGTTTAAGAATTTCGATTTTTTTGCAATATGATTTTTTTTTTAAGACAGATAGGTATTGGCATGGTTTTATATTACTAGTAGAATTTGTTCTCTCTGTCTATTTGTATATGTGTGTATATATATATATATATATAATATATATATATATGATATATATATATATATATGTGTGTGTGTATATGTATATATGTGTATATACATACATACCTACATTGTATGTATATATATAGTATATCTATATCTATATATATATATATATATGTGTGTGTGTGTGTGTGTGTGTTGTATTTATATGTATATATGTGTATACATACATACTACATACATTGTATGTATGTCTATATATATATTATATATATATATATATATATATATATATATATATATCATATATATATATATATATATATATATATATATATATCTATATATATATATATATATATATATATATATATATATTATTGTTACAACAAATTATTTATTTGTATTTGTTTTCGCTTGATGCGCGGATCAACCAATAGATGGCGGCGTAGGTTGGATCAGAAGTGTGATGTTTTTTGTATTTATTTATCCTCCTTGGTTTTCTAATAAGTGTAAAGTTCTGTTGTTTTGATCCTTTTAAAAGTTTACTTGGCTACTTAGCTTCGTATGTACCAGTGTTTCTCCTGGAATTGTAGTGACAAGTAGTGGATTATACTAAATAATATTACGAAAGGGTGCAAAGTTATATTATTAATATGGGTAAAGTATTGATTCTCTTGTATTTTTCTTCTTATGTACGTGACTTAGCCTTCTGAAGTGTTTACTCTGTATTAAGTGAGTACGAGGTATTAGAGTATTTTTTCGTTATTATGAGTTATCATCATATTATGCATTTCTTTGTGTAAAGAGTAATTAATCTCGGCTTTATTACATAAGTATCCCGTGATTTCTCTACTGTATATATTTATTGGGTTTCGGTAATACTAAATTAATTAATAAATAATAATAATTATATTAATTTTAACGGTGTTTGAATAATTGCCTTGGGTAAGCAAAATATTTACGTTTCTCTATCTAATAACTTAAGAGTATTAGAGGCAGATTGTAATAATATATATATATATATATATATATATATATATATAATATATATTATATTATATGATATATATATACACATATATATATTAAATTTTGTCACATCACCATCATTCATATACATGCATTGTGCTACAAATGTCCTTTAATATCTAATTCGCACTACCTCGGAGTTAATACACTTTCATATATGTTAACCGAAAGGGAATTTTTTAGCTGATAATAATTTCGTCGACTCGTGGATTCGAACCAGCGGACAGAGGAGAAATCAAGATTTCAGATGAGTTACCGACAAGACTAACGTTAATGTCACTGAAGTCCTGATTTCTCCTCTGTCCGCTGGTTCGAACCCCCATCCACCCCAAGAGGACGAAATTGTTATCAAACTAAAAAAATTCCCCTTTTCCCCTTCGGTTAACATATGTGAAAATATATTAATCCCGAGATAGAGAGAACGGAATGTTAAATGACATTTGTAGCTTAATGCATATTATATATAATAGCAAACTGACCCATCTACGATGGGTGATAAAATACGGGTGCAGAAGTGAAAAATTTATATGTACTATTTGTTCAGCAATATCAAAATAAGGGCGATTTTTATACATGCCTACTACAGAACCTCTTTGTACACATTATCATCAGTTTGTCCACAACTTAATTTCAAGTTGGCAGAGTCCGTTTGTTCTGCTCATCGCCACATACAGTTGGCCATGCGTGAACATGGGTGATGCAGAACACCAACACATCCCAAAGTTCTGGCCCTGTGACTTGTTTGCAGTGAATGAGAAGGCCAGGTTGATGGGAAACTGCCTGCGCCGTAACTGGAACGGATACTGGTTGTCCAAAGGCATCAGCCGTTTGGCCGTGATTGAATGACAGACAGACAGACAGACAGACAGAATTATTAGTATGATATATATATATATATACACTATATATATATATATATTATATATATATATATATATATATATTATATTGTGGACGTTTATAGATCTCTTTTGTCTACCCAGTAATTAACTTAATTAATTAGTTTTGATTTGGAAAAACGGCAGCCATTTCCTCCAAATATCAGCTGATTTTTAGTAAGCGCAGGAAACCAAAACCCGCCAGCCAGAGATAGGGGGTTCCTAAGTTGGGGGAAAATAGACTCTTGTCAGCTTTAGGGACGTATCTCGAAGGGAAGGATGTAGGCAGACTGGTACTTCTTAAGCCTATATCTTAAGCTCTTTTTCCTGTGAACCCTCTGCTGGCTGTATGTTCTGTTTCCAGGATTTGCCCTGCTCGTGGGGGGTTAAGCTGACTCCCAACACCCAGGCAAAACACCTGCGATCTGCCCCAGTCGTCTCCAGACGTGACCTTCGGACGGATGTCCGACCACCTGCCTTCCATTTAGGCCTATCCATGGCGTTAGTGGCGCGCCAAGAGACCCAGACCTGAGACAGAGCCAGGCCACATTTTTCTACAAAGATCCACTGAACACGACATCCAGGTACGTCTTGTGAAACAGCATATTGCCAGTCCCTTACATCCTATTATCTATTTGATCCCCATTTTCCCAATTCAATTTCAAAACCAAAAAGAACTCATCCCTTTGTTTCCTCTCACTGCCTCATGGCCACATGTTTCCCTTGTGTGATCGTCCCAGACAAATGAAGTCATTGCATACCTCAGTGAAACATTAAAGTTCCTTTTCCCCAGTGTTAGAGAACGAAATAATAGTAACTGATAAAAAGAAATCCTTTTTCTTCTATCTTGTTTAATCTGGGATCCTTTTTCCAGATTCCCTGAGTCACGTGCCAAGTCTCTCTGCCCGCAAGTGTTGCATTACCCAAGTTTATGAAACCAGCTTGTATGAATTCCATTTTGAGCCAGCTATTATCCATTTGTGAGAGATTATAAGTCCCAACGTGTGGACGCTGCATTTACTTTTCTCCAGGCCAGTACGAGCCTTTTGTAAATACATAGCTGTAAAGTATTTAGCTTTGTTTCTGGCGACCTGTTCCTCTAGAGTAAATATTCACTATAAATCAGTTTTACAGTAAGTTCAAGTAATTCCACCTGTTCTTCCCTAACTTTTCCCTGTTTAGTATCGGGGGCCTCTCTCAAGGCCAGGCTCATACATACATATATATATATATATATATATATTATTATATATATATATATATATATATATAATATATATCATATATATATATATATATATATATATAATATATATATATATATATCTACACATACACACACACACAAATATATATAATATATGTACATATATATAAATATACACACACATATATATAAGCGAACACAACAAGAAAATGACAAGCAGAAGTACTTTCTCCTGTTTATTCAGACATCGTCAGGGCATAAATGAAATACAGTTGGAAAGGTTACAAAGTATATAAAAAGATCAAGAATACCAGATGATTAACTGTCAAAAGGATCAACATCAAAGAGATAATCCAGGATAATCTGGGATCACGTGGTCACAAACTAAACCCTTAGATTTAACCATAAGAGATACAGAAGCTCAGTCATACAAAATCCAAAAATGTAATATATAAAACTGAATGTATTAAATTTTTTCTTATATTTCCCAACAACTTTAATTCAGAAAACTTCCATTATTTGACTTGATAAGACAAGATTCAATGATATTCCTTTTAACTGTTTCGTTAGACGGCAGTAAGGATCTCGCCCGACTACAGTAAATAGGATGATCTCAATCTCTCATATGTTGAATAATGCATCCGATATTTGGCTAGTTCTAACAGAATATTGGTGTTGTTCGATTCATTGCTTATGTGATATTCCACTTTGTCCGTAATATATTCTATTAAACTTTTTACAGGAATTTCATTTAAGCTGCTAGAAACATCTTTAGGTGAATTTTTTTATTACTAAACTCTTAACATTAGAATTACTTAAAACAACATTTACGTTGAAAAGCTTTACAATTCTATGAATTTCTAAAAACCTTTCATGAAACGGTTATTTGAGAATGTTATGCTTACTAAATTCAGGTTTGTTATTAGTTAAATAAAATGTTTTTCTAGCTCTTTTCCATGCCACACTTACAAAAGTCCTTGGGTGTTTAAGTTTCAAGCCAATATCATAAATCAGTTTAATTTGAGCGTCAATAAACTGCAGGCTACAGATAAGCAGAGACCTTAGGAACATCTTAGGAAAAACAGAGAATTTAACATTTTGATGGCGAGTGGAATAATAATGAACAAAAGAGGCAATTTTAGCTGATTTTTTGGTTACCTTGTCACCTTCTTTCCAACTATTTCATTTGTGCCCGAAGATATGAATAAACTGGAGAAAGCGCTTGGTACTGACCTTCTGCCTGCCATTTTCCTGTGGTATTCGTTTGCATAATGAAGTCACGTGCATCTACTGTGATTTTTTAGGCTAGCGCGCGCGCGCACAACACACACACACCCACACACACACACACAAAACACACATATATATATATATATATATATATATATATATATATATATATAGATATATATAATATATATATATATATATATATATATATATATATATATATGTATATATATATATATATATATATATATATATATATATATAGATATATATATATATATATATATATATATATATATATATATATATATATATATTATCTATATATATATATATATATATATATATATATATATAATATCTATATATATATATATGTGTGTGTGTATACATACATAATTATATAATGATGATTGTTTTGCGGTCACTTATCAGTTTAAGTACTATAGTAATTCAGTGAAAGAGTACTACTGACAAATATAGATATCAATCGTTCTAATTGCCGATTCCTTGCGCTCGTTTACTATAGTATCCTAAACATTACATTGTCCTATTTCTAATCATGATTTATTTTTAAAATCGGCAATTAGAACGATTTGATATCTATATTTGTCAGTAGTACTCTTTCACCGAATACTATAGTACTTAACTGATAAGTGACCGCAAACAATTATCATTATATAATTATGTATGTATACACACACACTATATATATATAGATATAGGACAATGTAATGTTAATGTTTAGGATAACTATAGTAACGAGCGCAAGGAATACACTGCATGGTTTGAGAAACATGAACGATAGGTGAAGACATGGACAGAGAGAGAGAGAGAGAGGAGAGAGAGAAGAGGAGAGAGAGAGAGGAGAGGAGAGATACCACACATAAAGAGGGATGATCCTGAAAAGTATGGACAGTGAAAAAAAAAACACTTTTGAAACCAATCACGAAAACATAGCTCTAGCTTTAAC
>NC_087215.1:53141027-53166027 GCF_015104395.2 Macrobrachium nipponense | reverse complement strand
GCAGGTAATATGAAAAAAGAGGTAACGTGCGGGTGTCATCATATTGGAAAATCAATGGAATCTAGAGGTCTTTATTAAATCTAGACTGGTGAAGATTCAAGAAACAAAAATTTAGATAAAAGAGGCATTTGCAGTTTTTCTATTTACGATGATGAGGAGACAGAAAAACTTTACTTTTTTAGATGTAACTTGCTGAAATAATGCAAAAACTGTGTTAATGGGTTTAACTATTTGGGTAGATCAGGGTCAGTACAGCAGTTCTATTCATTAAACAAAAGAAAGATAAAATCTGTAAGACAAAAATTTGAATAAATAAAAAAAAACAGAAATGTGATAACTGAATATATCATTGCTTCGTGTATTATTCCGTAACTATGGGCATAACCAAGATTAGAGTGTGAATAACTACTTTTACATATGGACAAATTAAATATATGACTGAGGGGTATTTGTATTCAATGTTTTTTTTCTGAACTTTAGCTGCTTATGAAATCATTTCGAAGAATGACCAAACTATATTAGTAAATATGTACAATAAAGGTTTTGTATCCAGTAATACGCAAACCCTGATCATGTACAATGGGAGAGCGCGTTGTTTATATCAGATATTATGTATAATAAGAGACATCTCATAAATTATAAAATTATATAAGGTGCTTATGTTGCATAAGCACCTTTTATCCGAATAAAGACTTATCTACTGTCTTTCATACTTTAATTCTGTATTAAAATAGATCACGGATTTATTTAAACGGAAACTATATAAAATTTTTACAGGGTGCTATGAACATTGTTTAATATTAATCAAGTAAGTTTTAGAGGAGTCTTTTAATATGCACTTCACAATTATATCAAGACAACGATCATTCTCATGGACTAGTATTAAGTGTGATTCCTTTCTAGGTCATAAAAAATAAATCTGCGAGGCCGAGGATATCTCAGAATCTTCACGTGTTTCTGATTTCCTACAATTTTTTAAAGATAAAGATCAAAATCAAAGACACGTTAAAAAAAAAAAAAAAAAAAAAAAAAAAAAAAAAAAAAACAAAAAAAAAAAAAAAAAAAAAAAAAAAAAAAAAAAATTGTTTATGCGAACTCGGTAAATACTGGTTATCCCTTCGGTTTTCTCGTCCTGAGCACCTTTTACCAATAGAGAGAGGTTATTGCCCATTCCCAGTTATCACTTCCTTACTTAATTTCATCATAAGAGAGAGAGAGAGAGAGAGAGAGAGAGAGAGAGAGAGAGAGAGAGAAATTTAAATAAAGCAAACAAATTTTCTCCAAATAAGTTTATGCCCAGAGTTTTACCAAATCATAACAAATTTTGGAGAGAGAGAGAGAGAGAGAGCGAGAATAGTTCTCTCCACTAGCGTTCAATCTCTCTTTTTTTATAGTTTATCTACGAAATAAACTAAATAGCAAGAGAGAAAAGAAAGAGAGAGAGAGAGAGAGAGAGAGAGAGAGAGAGAGAGAGAGAGAGAGAGAGAGAGGGGGCAATGAATCAGTTTTCGCCGAGGATATATTTGTCAAAACTTTACGGAAATGCAAAGAGAATATAATTCTAAATCTGAGCTGTTGAGGAACTAAAGTAATCAGCAGAAGAGTAGGATGCGGTAACGGTCACTCATGAGATTACAGATTCCGAAAGATCGCCCAGTTTTCGAACACCGCAAATTAAAGCAAAACAGATACTGGAAACCTGACAAGATTCCTTGGTCCCAAATGAGGAAAACTTCAGGTAAAACAAGTCAGTGTGTGTGTGTTGCGTTTGCGTGTGCGAGAGAAGAGAGAGAGAGAGAGAGAGGAGAGAAAAGACAGAGAGAGAGTCAGCGAGAGAGAGAAAGAGAGAGAAGAAGAGAGAGTCCCCAGCAGAGAGAGTTAGAGAGAGAGAGAGAGCGAAGAAGAAAGAGAGAGAAAGGGAGGAAGATCAGCAAGAAGGAAAGAGAGGGAGAGAAGAAAAAGAGAAGGAGAAGAGAGAGAGAGAGAGAGAGAGTCAGGTAAAGATATTTAAGTGTCTTATCTGTGAAAGAAAGTGTGAGGGAAGGGTCTCGCAAAAATGAACTGAATGTGTTCGGTTTTGCTAATCGAGAGAAAGAGAAAAAGACAGAATGAAAAAGTTCAGGGAAATCCGAGGGAGAGAGAGAGAGAGAAGAGAGAGAGAGAGAGAGAGAGAGAGAGAGTCAGGTAGGCAGATAAAGACAGGTGTGTTTGAGAGAGAATGTGTCAGTGTTTGAGAATGAGGCAAACCCCCAGGGTGGGGGGTTCGTTGTTCTTGTATCTCGGCCTTCTGGATCAATACTGGGTAGGGGGTGGGGGGTTGGGAGATTAGGACAGAGGGAGAGGCATACAATGAGAGGGTTATAAATATCAAGCTTTATTGTGGTATGGTGTCTGTGTTTATTATTATTTTCATGGAAGATTAGACTATTAATAGTCTGCAGACATTTCGCATTATTTTCGCCTGACTTTTTTTCCTTGCAGAAAATAAACATTAGGGAAACTGAGTCCATATAATCATCTCCGTTTTAGGTTTTTCAATTAAATCATACATCTGTATGTGGTTATACTTTTCTTGATACTTTGTAACTTAGGATCTCTCTCTCTCTCTCTCTCTCTCTCTCTCTCTCTCTCTCTCTCTCTCTCTCCTTCCTACATCTATATATTTTAAAGATGGATGTATGTGTGTGTGTGTGTGTGTTTGTGCCCCATACACTTTTACACGCATTGAGCAATTTCAATAGAACTTGATATACATATAACTTAGCATCGGTGAAAGAATACTGCGAGGTTAAGGCATCACTGACACCAAAGTTGGGAGGTGTGGGAAAGGAGGTTGGAAAGGGGTGAAAATAAAAATAACTGAAAATGACAGATATTAGTGTCCGATTCATTGTTTTTGAGGTCGTTGAGATTAATAATAACACTCCCGATGCCCTTCAAATCCAAGTTCAGCCCAATAGGGAGGGGGGATGGGAAAAGGGGTGGGAAGAGGTGACATAAAAATTACCGAAAACGACATGGTTCTCTAGGTTGCTGAGATGAATAGTGACATTCCTGATGCCTAGAAGTCCAAGTTCAGCCCCAGTAGGGAGGGGGCATGAAAAGGGGTGGGAAGGGGGGGACACAAAAATAACTGAAAAGACAGATATTAGTGTCTATGCCATAGTTTTTGAGGTCACCAAGATGAATAGTGACATTCCTGATGCCCACGAAGTCCAAGTTCAGCCCCAATAAGGTGGGAAGGGGTGACATACAAAAATAACCGAAAAGACAGATATTAGTGTCTAAGCCATGGTTTTCGAGGCTGCCAAGATGAATAGAGATGCTTCAGATGCCCCTGAATTCCTTGTTCAGCCTTGATAGAAAGGGGGGAGGTGAGAAGGGGTGTGAAGGGGTTGACATAAAAAAATTACAGATATTAGTGTCTAATCGTTAGTTTTTGAGGCCGCCGAGATGAATAGTGACAATTCCGATGCCCTTTATGCCCAAGTTTAGCCCCAATAGAAAGGGAGTTGAGAAGAGGTGGGAAGGGGTTAAGATATATAAGTAGTGACACTCCCAATGGCCTTCAAGTCCAAGTTCAGGCCCAACAGGAGAGGGGTGAGAAGGGGTGGTAAGGGGATGAGTGTAAAAATAACCGAAAATGGCAAATGTTAATGGCATACTTCCAATGCCCTTTAAGTCCAAGTTTAGCCCTGATAAAAATGGAGGTGAGAAGGGGGTGGGAAGGGGATGATATCTATAATTAACCAAAAACTACTGATATTAGTGCCTAATCCATAGCTTTTGAGGTCACTGAGGTGAATAGTGACACTCCCGATACTCTTTATGCCCAAGTTCAGCCCCGATTGAGAAGAGGTAAGAAATAAAAGTGCCAAAAATGATGTGCATTAGTATCTTATCAATAGTTTTTGAGATCATTGGGATGGACAGACACTCCTAGTGCCCTTCAAGTCTAAGATATGCCCCAATAGGAATAGGGGTGAGTAGTGGTAAAATATAAAGTGACAAAAAATGCAGGGCAATGTAACAGAAGCAACAAACTTAACAGGGAAGAGAAGAGAGAGAAGAGAGAGAGAGAGAGAGAGATTTTATCAGTTGCCACAGAGTTTTACTAAGCAGTGCCGGGTTAGTTAGCTAGTATGAATATATACATTAATTTATGTCCATCTATTATATGCTATGCGAAGTGTACATTATCATCCAATACGTTTTTCTATTTTATCTTATTTACGAAATATATTTACTTTATAGATTTTTTATATGCAAATTCACTCTATTAGGCAATAACAGACATATGAACATATAGCATCATGGAGGAGATGGTCAACACAATAGTATAACCAGGTTTGTGCAAAATAGATAGTTGCGTGTAGGGCTTGCGACCTCACTCCTTCAACATCCAGCAGAATTGCAAAATGAAACCAGACTGGACACGTGCCATTTTAACTGAATATATGTTACAATAAGACTGTAAATTCCCTGGAATTTTCTGGGAATTCGTGAAATCACCAATTCACTTAAGGACATTCGATCGCCGAGGGGCCATTACTAGACACAGTACTTCTCAGGGAATCAGATTTATTTCTCCGATTCTAGTACTAGCCGCCCGGTGATCAAATGTCACCTAAGTGAATTGGTGATTTCACGATCTTCCTGAAAATTTCTGGGGATTAATAAAACCCCTGGTTTCACAATCTTGCTGTAACAAACATACACCTGATATGACTTACTTCAAAGAATTATTAGGAAATATAATCATCCGTTTCTAATTCTATTGGTGGCAAATTCATCCCCTCCGAAAAGACGACAGCACAACTCAGGCGTCAACGTAACCGAGGCATAATCATTCCGGATCGGCCGATCAAGCGTTAAAAGCCTTTATCCGGATCCAGTTCGAGCATTTTATTCACGTCGGTCTGCAAATGGCAATACGACGCAACAGACTCTGTCCGACCTTTCACGTCGACCCTTAGGGGCGAAAATTAACGCTTCCGGGCGGGATTTTCGGCTGAAACACGACCGACATCTTTTTCGCCGTCCTGCGACAATGGAGTCGCTGACGTTGATGAGTTTTCGCCATTCATTTTCTTCTTGCAACTTGAGGCGTGTCTTTTTCATGAGCGGGTTACTTAGGTGTTTGTTTGCTTGTTTGTGCACTGTGCGTCAGAGCACGAATGCACTCATATATAATATATATATTTGATATATATATAATATATATATTTATATATATATATATATATATAATATATATATATATATATATATATATATATATATATATATATAATTGTAATGAACCCCTCTTGGGTTCATCAGGTTCTTTAATAAAAAAAAATAATAAACGAAAAACTAGAACTGGAGAGCCTAGGAGTCCAAGGCAAAACAAGGAGGAGAGATTAAAATAAATCAACAAGAATACCTTATAACTAGTTTATTAAACTTATATCCTATACAAAGGAATTTACATATTTACAGAAGAGATAAGGGTTCAGCTAAAATAAAAATTAACAATGCAATACAAAAATAACAGCCCAGCAGCAGCATTACAGTAACAGCACAAAAGCAGTAAACATAAATCATAATTTTGCATGTCAAAACAAATTACCAGGGCCATACACTTATCCAACATCACAAACTAATGTGGAAAAAACCAGAGCCATACACTTGCTCATGATATATAACATGTCAAACATATTGTGAAAACACCCAGAGCCATATACTTGCTCAGAACACAATAGTAAAACAGCTCACATACAAATTAAGTGGGCCATGCACTTGCCCCACAAATAATAATGATAAGAAAATCACCCAAATCCAGCAGTATAAACAATAATTCAATAGATTATAATCTCCACTGATAAAGGATGAATCCCTCGACGAACTCAAACTGCATCCCAACCTCTAATGCGCCAACCAGACGAATGTCACAACAATCTTACTGCTGTCACACAGGGAACTCCACTGATGACCACGTTTCAGCCACCATCCATCCTTCATCAGAAGATTCCAACTGGTAGCAGACACTGCTACTCCGAGCAAATACTCCAAACTGCTGAAGAACCAGCTGGGTCTCATCCTCGACCAGCAGCGGCCAACCGGTAACCAATACCTGCTGCTGTCCAGATCTGGACTGGATGCTGAGCTGAACCCAACTATTTCTGAAAAGTGGACGGCAAACGTCGCCTCGCTTCAACAAAACAAAACACAAGAGGGAAGGTAAAACAATCAAACAAGCCACACCAGGTTGTTACAATTTCAAATAATCAAACTAAAGTAAAACCTTACAATATATATATATAATATATATATATATATATAAATAATATATATAATATATATATATATTATATATATATATATATATAATATATTTATAGTAACAGTATGCAGCAAAACTCGTGTGACTTTATTTTTTGTACTGGACAAGCGTTGTTCTCAAGTTGCCACTTAGTATTAAATCTCGTATTTTATAAACGTGTATATATGAGGAAAAGTTGGTCACTTTGTTATATAGAATCTTATAATTGAAATATATTGGAACCTGAAAACCAAAAATATTTCACGCTACAATATTTCTGAACGAAACTAAATACGTTACTGTAGCATGAAAACCTCAAGATCACCGTGACTTCCATGAGTCGTGTGGAATCGTCAGTCTGGACACTGTGAAAGAGGACTCGCGATGGAGAGCAAGAGAAAAGTTGAGCAGAGCATAGTCTAATGATAAAAATAGGTGCATTTGGGATATGAATTTCGAAGTTATTACTTTTAGCTTTTGTGGCTTTGTGTATAAAGCAAATGTTAGTCGAGATCATGATTTCGATACTTGCAATAAATTATGGCTTAGGCTTAGGTTATAGCTAGTGCTACATAAGTCTAGTCTCCCGAGGGGTTTCTTCAGTTTGAAGAAAAGTAAATAATAAATAACTGAATAAATAAGCGAGGTGAAGAGTAATCTTCGCTATTAAAGAACACAACTAATTTATATTATTTTACTTTTACTTTAGGAATGGAAGACTATAATCAGGTCGGATATTATCAGCTACAACTGTCGAGTGCAGATTCTACAGAATGACAAACTGAAAAAACAACGTATTATAAACAATAATGGCTAGGCCAATGCTATTGGCTTTATAAACATACTGGGCTATATGCCAGACAGCAACAAGTTGCATCAAATCTTTGTAACTTATGAGGGTGTCTAAGACCATAAAGCAGGATTTGTGAAATTCTTCACAGTCTTGGTGTGTATACTTCCGTCATTATTTTCTTCATAGGCCTATAGGCTTAATGAGAATGATATAATCGAGAAGCGCGAAGTGCACTTGGCCTACGGGTAAGGCAAGCTAAGCCATTGGCGGGCCCACTATGCACCTTCACCAGTTGGGTCTAATGAAATCTTAGGTAGATCTCAAGAAATGTAACTTAGTAAAGGCATTAATAAACCAAGCAGCAAATAATGAATATGATTGATAATAATAACGGTACTTAGTAAAGGCATTATAAACCAAGTAGCAAACAATGAATATGATTGATAATAAAAAACGGTATAGGTTAAGTAAATGGTATACCAACTTATAATTATTTTTAAAAAAATACGTAAATTTAATTCTTTGGAAAATACATAGGTTCCCTTTGTGAAAAATAATATACAAAATTCCAGCAAAAACAAATAGAGTAAAACCACAAACCTGCGTCTTTTGAAAAACCACGTCATACATATATAGTCTACAATACATACATACATACAGAGAGAGAAAGAGGAGAGAGAGATGATGGAGGAGTGAGGACGAGAGGAGGAGGAGAATGAGATGATGGAGAGACGAGGTCGAGAGAGATCGAGAGACCGTCGAGATGAGGAGAGGGAGAGAGAAGAGGAGGGTTTAATTAATATTTAGTATGTGAGCCTAGGGTTTGTTCTATTTAACCGAAATTAAGCCGTCTTCTAGGAACTTAACTGTCAAACCCAGGTTCTACTGCAAATAGTTTTCCCCACGCAATTGACTCCCACACTGACAAAGCAAATGGCTTATGATGGCGTTGGGTTTTAACTGTTCAGAAGAACGGAGCCATCCCAATTCCCATTTTGTCATAAATGGACCCATAAAAATTTTCAATGGGATTGAGATCCGGAGATTTTGCAGGCCAGTCGAATCCGAAAACTAAACTTCTGGATGCCTGCTTTGTAAACCACTTTCTTACTGGCCATGCTATTCTGAACAGAGGAGTTTGTCCATTGCCAAGAATATGGGCCAACGGTTCCGGCTAATTTATTTCCCCGTTCCGAATCCGTAGCAGTCCTAACAGATGGGAATCAGCACCTCGTCAAAGAATTGTCAAAACATAACTGCCTGCCATTTAATCGCTTCATGGATTGGCACTTAAAAAGCACCTGGTCCAGCAAGGACGCCCATCCAACCCCAAAGGCCAAAGGCCAGGCGGTTATCCTCCCACTTTCGGTCCGATTTGGTTCTACATATTTATCCTCAAAAATTCTGGAAAAAAAAAAATAGAGAGAAGGATTTATGAGAAAATATAAAATTTACAGGAGATTTCGGAGAGAAACAACTGACAGTGGCGGCTTACCGTTTTAAATATAAAAGAAAACTGTTTTAACTGCCAGTTCTTTCCTCTCAATCAAATAGATCTTATGGATTAGAAAAAAAAAGAACTGGCGCTTTTATTAAGCCACCATTACTTTCCAGCTAATTGTACTTATTGCTATAAACACCGGAAACTTTTAACTTTTAAGACTTGAAGTGCATTGTTTAAGGAAAACACTATAAGGTTATTTCTATAAAAACTATGTCATATATATTATTATGCTTATTAATATTATATATATATATTATAATTATAATATATATATATATATATATTATATATATACAGTTCTTTAAAATATGCATTTAAACCAAAACCTTATTTGTTAAATAGTTAGAAACAGCTACGTACAGTTGTTTATTTTCTGCCAGCAAGACTTAGTTTTACAGTTGAAACTAATTAAAAGAAACTTGCTTTGGTTGTAGGGCATAATAGGTATATTATTATGAATCGGAAAAAAAGAGGCATAAGGAAAGTTTGGTCATAGACATAGTAAACCTTAAAACGACTTTTAAGGTCAGTTGCAATGGGTATTCAAACTGATTCACGAGAACTCGAAGGAAAGCTAGCCCACGAACTTGCCTCCTGCGACTGGTTTCCCGCCAAGCAACACTTCGAAGCCGCAGGCGGTTCGAAAGCGGTGGGTGGGGGGGCCGGGATTTATACAACATTTAAACATGCGTTCCTCAGTCAATGGGACAATTCCCAAACTCCACCCTAGGGGGTTTTTTCCCCCCCAGATTAAATTTATATCTTCTCTTAGCCATTATTTCTCCCTGGATTACATCGTAACTTCCATTAAAGATATTTGTCAGCAGGTTTAAAAAAACCAGTGTAAGAGGAATTACTATTCAATTAAAGCCTTTAGCATATATTTACAGACTAGGCCTACAATTTACAAAAGTATATCACCACCTAGGCTATCCACGTAAAAATATAAGGCAAAAAATAAGTAAATGTTCATTACCTGGTTTTTCCTGGGGACGTTGACAAAATGTTGTTTCTCGTCACAAAAAATATAGAACAGTTTCCCAAAACCTGCCTCGATCTTGGGACAGATATTCGGAGCGCAAAACCCGAAGGGACCGGATGGTTCCATATGCGTTCTGTGTAAGTAGAGGCTCTTGAGCGCATGGTTTCCTACATAAGAAGGGACCAGCTTCTCGTAAACCGAACGGCCTCTTTACAGTGTCAAACTGGTATGTTTTGTATATTTGTTTCTCGTTTCACTGAAAATGATGAACGAAAACGGGTTTGTTTGGTTATAAATTAAAGTTAATTAACAACTTTCCGTCGTTCTTTCTGCGGATTGTGCAGCGGGGGTCTCCCAGTATTCTATGGGTGGCCTTTTCAAATCCTTTTTCCGTCGTTGTATCGTTTTAGCCATCTATACACCAGTTAGTTCGTTGTTGATTATTAAGACGAGTAGGCTATGTTCTTTTTTTTGTTGGAAAAATCTGGCGAGATTGCAGCGTTCAAAAACTATAGCATCTCCTTGTTGGGGGTTCGGGGGTGACGTTTTTCCGGTCGCTGTGCGGGTTGCTCCAAACCATGTTTGGCAAATGGACCCACCGTTGGGACGCTAAATGTTAGGCCACCGCCCCACAACTACATCTCCGTTACCGATTCCATTGACATTAAATAAATTACTATGATGGCTAAAACATGTAAAATTCGTTTAATATTTACGTCTTTTCAATATTTACCATGATTAAAAAAACTAAGGTGTTAATGTTTTTTCTAATGAAACCTAGCTCATTAGTTTTGAAAAAAATAAAAGAAATATAAAACTTTTTTTAACAATTATACTAATAAAACCATGGCTAAATGAATCTGTATCTTTTTATGAGCGAAGTTCAAAAACGGTTGTTCCCGCCGTTTGCAATCCCCCCCAGTGGGGTCATTAGAAATTGTGAAGAAGGGAAAAGAGTTGCCAGTTAGTCAACTTTTTGAACGGAAAATCACTGAAATCCGGGTCACTCGAGTTTTGCTGCATACTGTACATGAAGTTTTTGTCACATCCACCGTTATTTCAATATACATGCAATTATGTTGACAAATGGTCCTTAAAATATCCAACTCGCCCTACCTCGGAATTAATATATTTTAACATATAGTTACCGAAGAGGAATTTTTTATTTGTAGGTGATAATAATTTGTTCCTTCTCGTGAATTCGAATCAGGCGTACAGAGGAGAAATCAGGGACTTGCAATGACGTTCAGGGGTGACTTAATTTGGCCGGGTCGGTAATGTCACTGAAGTCCTGATCTCTCCTTCTGTCCTTCCTCATGGGTTGAATTCCAACGAGAGGACTTAATATTGTATCAACTAAGAAATTCCCCTTCGTACTAACATAATATGAAAATATATTAATTCCGAGGAAACAGCGAATTGGACACTAAAAGGAAATATAGAGCTTAATACATACATACATACAAATACATACAATATTATATATATCTATATATAGTATATAGATTATATATATCATAATACCCTAATTATATATAATATAATTCTAATATATATTATTATAGATATATATATAAATATATTTGTAGGTGTGTTGTATATAAATGTGCGTATTTGTTAATATATGTATAAATATGTATATATTACCATCATTATAATATCGTCTATAATATACTGATGTATCGAAAATGGTCGATATGTGAAAACATTCTATCGCTGGCTTCTAAACCAAAAGGGGGCCAGGTTTCCCCCCCCCCCCCCCCCCCCCCCTAATCCATGCCGGGACAAATCCAGTAATTAATGTTAATTCTCCTTGTGTGCGCGTCTTCCACCAAGCATAATGAATTCAATACAAAGTAATATTTAACGAATTCATCATTAACATATATTTGAAAATATATATATAAAATTGGATAAGTTTTGTTTTCCGGAAGCTCTTTTTTTTGTTGCATTTTGTAATGTTCCATTTGGGTTTCATAAAGATTGCCTGTGTGCGCTTATATATTGTTAAGAATGATAAAGAGTAAGGTAAATGCTCCAGAAGATTGGTTTACTCAATATCAGTCTCACAGGACAGGTCCTTCAAACGAACTGAATGACAGAGGTGACATTAATTTATTTCTTGTCCAAAACAAAATCAAAAGAGCAATTTACTGTGATTCACAATTAATCAAGCTTTGTCGGTGTTCTGCCTCTCCTACGTCACACGCAAAACGCTAATAAAAATTTGTATGGAATTATGTAAGGCTTAAATTAGTGGCTATCCCTTGTTACAGCATGAGTAAAATTAATGTTTCATTATAAGGGTTGCACGTTCATTCCAACTTTGCCATGCAATTATTCTCCCGAAATTAATTAATTTGTCAGAAGTTAAAAGTTCATGGATGTAAAGGTTCCAATTTCAACACAACACCGCAACCAATGTAGCGCTATAAATATATTTTAAAAAATATATACATATATATACTAATATATATTATATAATACTATATATTATATATATATATATACATACATATATTACATTAACATATATACCATATATCTATATAGTATATATATATAATATATATATATAGATATATAATAATAATATATTAGAATATATAATATATAGAATATATAATTAATATAGAATATATATAGATATCTATATAATAAGAGTATATATATATATAGAATAATAATATATAATCTAGATATTATATATATATAGAATTTATAATATATATAGATAATATATATATAGGATATAAAAATCTATATTAGATATATATATATAGCTATATATATATAAGATTAATATATATATAGATATATATAATATTGATATATATAATATGCGATATTATATATATAGATATATATATATATAGCTTATTATATATATATATTATAATATATATATTCTAGATATATTAGATATATATAGATTAATATATATAGATATATATATATAGAATATAAAATATATACTATAATAATATATAATTTATATAGATATATATATAGATATTATATATATATATTATATATATATATAATATATATAGATATATCTATTAGAATATATATAGGGATGATATATATTATAGATTATTATCTATATAGATATATATTATTCTAGATATATATATAACTATATAGATATATAATATATGATATATACTAATAATAGATATATATATTATAATATTATATAGATGATAGAATAAATATAGATTAGTTACTATATATATTATATATATAATATATATATATATAATATATATATAATATATTAATTCTATCTATATATATATATAGAATATATATATATAATATATAATATATTATATATATGTATATATATATATAATTAATATCTATATTATAGATAATATATATATATATAATATTAGGATATAAATAATCTATATAGTAGAATATTCTATAATTCTTATATATATATATATTATATATATAGTATATAATATATATATATATAATATATCTATATATATTATAGGATATATATATATATATATATGTCAGCATTTATAGATATAATATATTATTAGATATATATATAGAATTATAATATATATAGATATATATATAGATCTATATATAATAGATATATATATAGATATATATATATAGATAATAATTTTATTAAAAGTAGATTATATATCATATAGGCTATATATATAGCTATTCTATATATAGGATATAATATATAGATATTATAATATAAAATAGATATATATAAATAGAATATTCTATAGATATCTATTATATATAATATATGAATATCTTATATATAGATATAATATATAGATATATACTATAGATATATATATATAGATATATAATATATAAGATATATTATATAGGGATATGATAGATAGCTATAATATAAATAGATATATATATAGATATATATATAGATATATATATATAGATATTTATATATATAGATATATATATAGATATCATATATATAGATATCTATATTATAGATATATATATAAATATATATATATATATATATATATTATATTATAGTATACTTATATATTATATCTATATGTAATATATAGTATATTATATATTGATATATCTATAGATAATATTAGATAGCTTATATATATAATAATATATATAATAGATTCTATTCATATATAGATTATATATATATATAGATTCATATAATTATATATATATTATAGAATAAATATAGTATATATATATAGATATATCTATAGATGTATATATATAGGTATATAGTATAATAATATATATATATATCTATCTATATATATAGATATATTATATTATATATATGTAATTATTTAATATTATATAATTATATGTATATATATATATATAATAATATATATAATCTATATATAATAAATATATATATATATAAATATAATATATATATATTATATAAATAATATATATATATTATAATATAATATATATATATATATATATAAAAAATGTATATATAATATATTAATAGAATATATAATTAATATATATAATTATATATATATATCTAATATATAAATATAATATAATATATGTATATTTATATATATATATATAATTATAATATATATTATAATATATATCTAATAATCATTATATCTTATACGTATAATATATATATATTATAATATATATATATATAATATATATATTACTAAATTATTATATATATATTATAATATATATATATATATATATATAATATATTATTAATATATATATATAATACATATAATAATAGTAATATATATAATATAATCTATAATATATATATAATCTATATATATAAATAATAATAAATATATTATATATATATAATATATATAATATATATATAATTATATATTATAATTATATATATATAAATATTATTATATATATCTATATAGAATATATATATAGTAGACCCTTTGACTCACGAAACACCAACTCCGTTCCTGAGACCTTGGTCGTTTGTTCCAAATTGTTCGTGCCTCGGAGCTAATTTCCCCATAAGGTTAATCGGGAATAATATTGAATTGGGAGTTCTCGACCCCTACGAAACCAAATTATCGTATGTTATTTGTATATTTTGCCTTATTTTACACAGATAATGTAAAAAGTCAGTGTAAAAAAACCTTAATATATTCTAATAATAATTGATTTAAAATGGAATAAACTAACACTATAAAAACGTTTGTAAAAGTGAACACTTACTGATGGACTGGTGCGAGACCTCTGGCTTGCACGGACAATGGAGAAGAGGAGGGTGGTGGGTTGGGGAGGGAGGTTATTGTTTTTTATGCGGAAGGAGACCCTCCCCCACATCCAGATTCGGGGAGATCTCGTTCGGAGATTCAACTCTCTTGGTTTTTTGGTTTTTTTGGTGAACGTTTAATCACAAAATAACTTATCCAATGGTCTGTTGACCTTTTCCTTCCTTGGCATAACTTTTCTGAAATGGACTCAATTAAATTTTCATTGAGCATATTCACGATCCTGTTTCGTCGTAAACAAATTTTTTGTCCGGATGATACAATTCAAAGGAAGCAACTGGACATCATTCAACTTTTCCAAATGCGGCTTTGTCACATCACTGATGCTGCTGGACATCGTGGAAAACTTTCCATCCCCAGCCTTCCTCTTCGTCAGTTTGCATTGCTTCCCGAGCAAAGTTTGCTCCATGCTGCTCTTTGTGGAGGTGAACAAGTTCAGTTCCGTCCCAGTCAAATCTTCTGAATGTTCAGCGACCAACTTCTTCACACATCTTGTCGTCGGTTGACTTGTAGACCCATCAAGTGTTGCCCATTCGGACACCAATTCCTTGACCCAATCTCATGCATCGAAGCCCTTCAAAGTCACGGCGGAACCAGTTACCGCCACTGGGGCCAAAGTTTCCGCCACGCCAGGAATTGAATGTGCGGTACGTTAAAACCTTCAGTCCATGCGTTGTATTCAATGAGGGCTGTAGTTAATGAATTCATTGAACAACAGACACAGAACAAATCCGCATCATGCAGCAGATATTAGCTGACTAATGAAGACTCCACTAACACGTAAAACAGTTATGGGAACTCAAAATAGTAATTAAAACTTTTAAACACAAGGCACCAGGAAGAAGTGGAATTAAGAAAGTCATAGGGTGGGGGTGGGGGTTGAAAATTTACCAGAAACATTGCATTTTGAAAAATTTGTAAAAGAAGATACAAACTGGACTCCCTCTCAATGGAACTTTTTCCAGTTATATTAAAGAATCCAATAATGATTTTGATACTCAAATAAATCAATCTAAATCCCAACTAGTCTCAGTATCTGCATACAACCTGCACAAATGATGTAAGATCAACAACCAGTGAATTTTACTAATAGCACAAGAATACTGGGAATAAAATTCGGACAAAGGAATATCAAGACATAAAAGAGAAAGGCTAAGAATAGCAAGAACACAAAACACAAAAACTAAAAAGGTTTAGGAATATGAATATAAATATTAAAATCCACTTCTATAAAAGTCTAATAAGACCAATAATGGAATATCCACCAACGCCCACGTGTTTAGTAAATGCATTACAAATATTAAAAAATAAGATACTGAGGTCCGCAGTGAGAAACAATGAAGAAGATGATTGATGATTTGAATATAGAAGAAATACGCAAGAAAGAATACAAAGAAGAACCAATTAATCAGAGAATATACAGACTGACAACCAAAATATGGAGTAAATTAGTTCAATACAATGGAGAATTAGTGGAGGAAACGGAAGCAGAAGAGAGAAATTACCCAAACAACGTAGACCATAGAGTGGGGAGAAGAGTACCTTCATATATTCATCGCGATGAACCACAACCGTTATAGTATTAGGAAATGTCTGGTAAAAAAACGTTATTCGTAGAATTTACGATGTAAATAATTTGCAAAATCGTTATTATCACTGTCAATATTAAGTTTAAAATAAGAAAAATTGTAACTTCATCTAACTAGAATTATATTAATAAGAAGTCAAATTTAAAACATGCAATCTGTACAATTCACTATATTAATATAGTGCAAGATCATTATTGTGAATATGTTAATATTAAGAACATAGTAAGAAAAATACTACCTTTATCTAAATAAAATTATGGCTAAACCACTTGACATTACTCTTGCCAACACTTAACTTTCTAGACTATTCCCTACCATGGTTAGGTAGCTAACTGCCCTCACCCTTCTTTCGCCCATCTTACCTATCTACTAAAACAAATCAGACTTCTAATTAATATGGATGGGATAGTTGGAATGTATTAAAGAATCTCGGAATTTATTTTAATATATATATAATAATATTAATATATATATAATAATATATATAATATATATATGGTTATATATTAATAATATATTATATATATATGATACTATATATATATATATATATAGATATATTAGTATAGTTATAGTATATATATATATATAGTATTTAATGCATTATTCATATATATATATATTATAGATATATATATAGCTAATATATATATAATATATATATATATATAATGATAGATTATAATATATATTGATTTAAATAATTAAATAGTATCGTAATATAATATATATCTATATATAATATATAAGCTCTATATATATATAATATATAATATATATATATAATTAATATCTAAATGTAATATATATCAATATATTATAAATATATATAATATATATCTATATATAGATGGTAATATATTATATACTAATAATATATATAATATAATAATATATATATATATATATGTATATATATATATATATCTAGGTAATAAGTAATATAATATAATATATAATCATAAGATAATCTATATATATATATATATTATCTATATATATAATATAATTATATATATATATATATATATATTATATATGTGTGTGTATATAATATATCTAAATATATATTAATATAAGTATTATATATATATAAATAATATATATAATTATATAATATATATAATATTATAGATATTAGCTATGGATATATGATATATCATGGTGTGTTATATATATATATGTGGTGTATATAATATATATCATATATTAGAATATCTAATATAGAATATGTATATTAGCGTATATAATGTATATATCTATATTATATAGTAATATAATGTAGAATGTATATATAATATATATATATATTATATATAATATATTGATATATATGTGGTGTGTGTTATAATAATATATAATTAATAATATATATGTATATTAAGTTCGTATAATCTATAGTATTATTACATATATATGTTATTATATGTATTATATACCCACAACACATCGCATATATATAATATATATTATACATAATAATATTATATCTGATAAATTATATATACATATAAGATATTATGATATATACAAATATATAAAAAAAAGTTTGTGTGAATATATATCTATAATGAATATAGTAGATATATAATTATATATGATATATCTATATGTAATTATAATATTTATATATAGAGAATAGATATTATTATATATTATATACACACACATAGTATATAGAATATATATACAGATATAATATATAATATAATATATAATATATCTATATATAGATAGATATAATAGACTGATATATCATATAGATATATATAGTATGTATATTATGATATAAAGTATAATAGATATAAGTATATATTATATTATAAATTAATCTATATATCACCCCTAGTTAGATGATATCTATAAGTAGTATTATTGATATATATATAATTTTATATAATATAATTATAAATAATATATAATAAAATTATATAAATATCTATATAAATATAAATATATATAAAGATATAGAATATATAATTATAAAATTGAAATGATAATATATATAATAATAAATGATCTAATGTGATTATATATATATATAAGTATATATCCTATATGACTATTATATCTGATAGATATATATATGAATTATATATATATATATGATATCTGATAGGTATGTATATATATATATATTATATAATAGATATGTGTGGGGGATATAATTATTATATAAATAGATATATATGTATATAATTAATTATATAATCATATGATAATAAAAATATGTATTTATATACCACACACACATGAATATAGATAGATATACATATATGATATATTAATATATATCTATATAGATATATTCAATATTATCTAGGAGATATAGTATGTTATATATATACCTAGAGATTATATATAGTATATATAGTAATATCTATATGATAGAATAATAGTAGGTGTATATAATTATAGTAATATATTATTAATATATATATTGAGAATATTTTACTAATATAAGTAGTTGTCTAGATAAGTTATAATTATTAGATAATTAATTATATATAATTTTATTATTATATATATATATATATATATAGTATATAAGAGATATATTTATAGTATGTATTATATCAGTAATAATTTTATATATTATTATGTATATATATATTTGATATATATATATTGATATACTATATATAATATATATATATCTATATATATATATTATATGATATATTATAGATATTTATATATTAGATATAATTATCTAGATATTATAGTTATGAGATATATATATCTATATAGATAGAGATAATATATATTTATATATATATATGTAATAATTATCGATTATATAGGATATAGTATAATTATATAGAATTTAATTAAATATAAACATAATGGATAAAATGCTAGATTATTGATTTATCTTATAGGGTATTATCGAATATATAATTATTTCTATAATGAATATGATAATAGATATATATATTATAGAATATATATATTATACATTATTAAATAATAAATTTCTATATATCTATATATTATAATATAATTATATTTATCATACTTATATAATATAGGCATATATAGTATATATATATTTTATATAATTTATATATTATATAATAAGTATATATATATATTATATATATATAATATAATATATTAATATTATATATTATATATATTATTATTATATATATATATAATATATTATAGTAATATATTATTTAATATATATATATATATAATTTAATTTACTATAATATATATATTATAGATATATATATTAAATTATATTTCTTATTTAATAGAATATATATATAATATGATATCTATGTATATATACTATATATGATATTATATATATATTATATAATAATATATAATATAATATCTATATATCTAATATATATATATATCTCTAATAAATATTTATATTGATATATATATTTATTCAATATAATATTTATATTAAGATATATTTATATTTCTATATGATATAATATTAATATTTAAAATATCATATCTATATATATATCTTATATATATATATATATATATATATATAATTATATATGTGTAGAATATATTACAGACAGACAGACTGACAGACAGATATAGAAGTCAGTTAAATAAAAGCATGTAGTTATGAAAAGGACGAAATTACACTTGCAGTAATTGTAATTTGCATATATACGTATGCTCTGTCTGTCTGTCTATCTGTGTATATATTATATATATATATATATATAATATATATAATATTATATATATATATATATATCATAATAATTCATATATATATTGCATATATATATTCTATATATATATATACTATATATATATATGTATAATATATGTTATAATATATGTGTATGTATGTATGTATATATATAATATATATATATATATATATATATATATTTATAATATATATTATATATATATATTATATTACAGAGAGAGAGAGAGAGAGAGAGAGAGAGAGAGAGAGAGAGAGAGAGAGAGAGAGAGAGAGAGATACATATGCAAATTACTATTACTGCAAGTTGTAATTTCTCCCTTTTCATTATTGCATGATTTTATTCAACTTGATTTCTGCGTCTGCCAGTCAGTCAGTCTGTGTTTGGGCCAAAATTTGTTATCCAATTTTCGACCTGTTCCATTCGTCTGATACTTGAAATTTTGCATGGTTACTTAATTCCGGTGACAATACAACCTAAAATGAACAGTAGGTCAGCAGTGACCTCTAATGAAGCTATAGTATCTCCCAGTATCCCAGAATTTGTAAAACCCGTCGGATTTTTTCACAACTTCTTTGACTCAGTAGGAAGGTTAAAAACACTGCGGATTTTCACAGCTTCTCTGACTTGGTAAATAAATTAATAACTCTATGGATTTATTCAAACTCCTTTAGCTCGACAGGATATCAATATTCTATAAACACCTGAAGAGGAGACCAATTGGTCTTGAAGCTGTTGTGAATTTATAGGTTTTTAATATATTTCCTAAATAAAATGGGATTTCATTTATTCATAGCATGTTCCATTTCTATGTATACATTCATAAATCGGTTACAGTTCTATCAAAACTAAAAAGTATAGAAATATATATAATATATATATATACAATATCTATACTATATATATATATATATATATATATATATATATATATATATATATATATATATTATATATATATATATGTGTGTGTGTGTGTGTGTGTGTGTGTGTGTGTGTGTGTGTGTGTACACGCATTTATTAAAATGCACTAAAAAGTGGAAAATTCATTTTTTGAGACACGCCAGGATATTCTTACAAATAATTATGTATATATAAAAATAAAAGCGTGGGCACTAAACAGAGAAGTTGCTGCAAGAAAGGAAATATTTTTTTTTCATTTCCTGTAGTATTTCCTACCATGTTTGGCACCCACGCCGTTATTTGTGTAGACATGACTAATTGAAAGAACATCCTGGTGTTTAAAAATATTATTTCTTCACTTTTTAGTGCATTTTAATAAAATCGTGTTATGAAAAATAATTATGTTTTTTTATATTTGTTGCCGATTATTCCTAAGTTGCTCGAGTTCCTTCTTCTGTAATGTGGAATCGGCCTTGACAATCTTGCATGGCGGGGTATCTATAAATAAAAGTCTCCTTCGTGATAATATCTCACCGCGATATATGTATCTAACAGTCGGAGGGCTAAAAATAGAAGGGCAAATAATGCAGTGCGCTTTCCGGACCTCTCTGTCTCTCTTCTCTCTCTCTCTCTCTCTCTCTCTCTCTCTCTCTCTCTCTCGATTGTATATGTAGCACCACACACACATACGTATATACACACACACAAACATACACGTACGCCCTCGCACACATACATACATACATACATACATACATACATTATATTAATATATATATCATATATATACATATATATACTATATATACATACATATATACTATACATATATATATACATATATACTATACATATATACATACATATATATATACATATATACATATATATACATATATATATACATATATACATACATATACATACATATATTAATACATATTACATATATATATACATATATATATATATATATACATACATATATACTATATATATATATATATATATATATATATATATACATACATATATATATATATATATATATATATATATTAACTTAGTATTTAAATATATATCATTTTGAGAAAAAACTAATTAGAATAGCCAATTTCAAACAATATTGTATAAAGTTTTCCTTGTAAAGAATGTAATAAGATTTATATTGTGCAAACTTCAAAAGAAGTAAAGGTACGATGCTCTCAGCACAAACAATAGCTTTGTGGATTATTGGCTTAAGACAGGCTAAGCTATTAACTGGGATAATTCTTCGATAACCTGCAGGGTCAAAGATCACAGCAAAAGGAATCTGTTGGAGTCCACTTTTATTGAAGCTACGTCAACAAGGAATTTAAATCTCCATCCTGGATTATATCTTGATCCTCTTTCCTTATCTTTTTTGCTTAAAGAAAACATGCAGCCCAGATTAACAAACAAACTGTAACACTGCCCCTCTTTCTGTTCTTATACATAAAGGACTGTCAACTTGTATTATATTCAGTGTGAGCGTGAAAATGTAGAATACCACGAAAGTACTTGTTCGAAGTCCCTATTTCAGTCCGTGGAATTAAAGATATTCTCAAGTACGTGTTCTTCGTCCTATATTGGAGGATACATTTATGTTATGTATATATATATATATATATATATATATATATATATATATATATATATATAATATATATATATATATATATATATATATATATATATATATATATTATATATATATATATATATATGTGTGTGTGTGTGTGTGTGTGTCTGTGTGTGCGTGTGTGTGTGCGTGTATTGTGCGCGCGCGCAAGAAAATTTTTCACATTTTAGTACATTTTGATAAAATCGTGTTTAAAAAAAAAAAATCATGTTTGTTGCTGATTATTCATAAGTTGCCTCAGTTCCTTCTTCTGTAATGTGGAATCGGCCTTGACAGAAATCTCGCTTGGCGAGGTATTTATAAATAAGTCTCCTTCGTGATAATATCTCACCGCGATTTTGTGTATCTAACATCGGAGGGCTAAAAATAGAAGAGTGAATAATGCTGGGTGCTTTCCGGACCTCTCTCTCTCTCTCTCTCTCTCTCTCTCTCTCTCTCTCTCTCTCTCCTATCTCTCTCTCTTTCTCTCTCTTCGATTGTGTATTTAGCACCACACAAACATACGTACACACGCGCGCGTGCACACACAGACACAATTATTATATATAGATAGATACCTGTCTATATATATAATATAATATATATAATATATATATATATATATATATATATATATATATATATACTATATATATATATATATATATATATATATATATATAAATATATATATATTATATATATTTATATATAATATATTATATATATATATATTTACGTTTTATATATATATATATATATATATTATTACGTTTTTATTATATATATATATATATATTTATATATATATATCATATTTATATATATATATATATATATATATTATATATATATATATTATATATATATATATATATATATATATATATATATATATATATAGATAGATAGATTAGATATATATATACATATATAAATATATAATAATATTATATATACATATTATATATTATATATATATTATATATATATATTAATATATTATATACGTACATACAATGTACATATATAATATATTATGTACGTATATATGTACATATAATATGTACAATTATAAGATATATAATATATATATATATATATATATATATATATATATAGATATATATATATATATATATATATATATATATATATATATATATATATATATGTATATATATATCTATATATATGATATATATATCTATATATCTATATATATATATATATATATATATATATATATATATATATATATAAATATATAAATGTAGCACAAAGAAACGCGTACTCAAGAATATCCTTAAATCCACAATAGAAAGGTTAGTGAAACAGGGACTTGGAACAAGTACTTTCAAGTTCACACTGAATATAATACAAGTTGACAGTCCTTTATATACAAATACAGAAAGAGGAGGCAGGGTTACAGCTTGTAATCTTGGCGCCATGTTCTTTAAGCAAAAGGCTAAGGAAAGAGGATCAAGGTATAATCCAGGATGTAGATTGAAACCCCTTGTTGACATGGCTTCAATAAAAATGGACTCCAACAGATTCCTTTTGCTTTGATATTTGACCCAGTAGGTTATCGAGGAATTATCCCACTTAACAGCGTGGCCTGTCTTAAGCCGATGATCCCCAATGCCATTGTTTGTTAATCCACTTTATATTGCATATTTATGCTTAGAGCATTTAACTTAGTTTTTCGAAGTTTGCCAAATATAAATCTTCTTACATTCTTTATAATGGATACTGCATAAAATATAGTTTGAATTTGGTGGCCTATTCTTGATTAGTTTATTTCTAATAAATATTATATTTAGATACTAAGTTAATATCAATAGTTTTTAAAATGGGTACATAGAGAATATTCTTGAATTCTTTGTTTATAGTGTTTATATTATAAAACGTGTTTTTGCTTTATTTTTTACAAGTTCCCAAAAATATGGAAGGTAGCATAATGGATCGCCTTTTTTATCAATAACTTTAAACACATCTAAAAATTCCGGACTACATACTGGAAAATGTTGACATCTTAATTTGTTGAGCATGGTTAGAGTAAAAATGAATATATGACAAGTTTTTCGTGGGTTTCCAACATGCTTTTAAAACTAAAATTGGTGTTATTCCTGATAATTAAGACATCCAAAAACGGTATACAATTATTTTCTTCATATTCTATTGTGAATTTTATGGATGTTACAAGATTATTAATTGTATGCAGGAAATCAGGAATATTTACGTTTTCTTTTACAATACAAAAACAATCATCTACATATCAAACCCAAATTTCT
>NC_087215.1:53123527-53136027 GCF_015104395.2 Macrobrachium nipponense | reverse complement strand
TTCAGCCCAGATAAGAAGGGGGGTGAAAAAGGGTGGGAAAGGGTGATATGTAAAATAGCCAAAAACAACAGATACTAGTATCTAACCCATAGTTTTCGAGGTCGAGATGAACAGAGACACTCCCTATGTCCTATAAGTCAAAGTTCAGCCTCCATAGGAATAAGGTGTGAGAAATAGCTTAATATAAGATATCTAAAAGAGAGAAGGAGAGGAGAGAGAGAGAGAGAGAGAGAGAGAGAGAGAGAGAGAGAGAGAGAGAGAGAGATTGTCGGTTGTCATTCACTTTTCCCAGGCTGTGCCGGGTTGGCCAGCTAGTGCATATATATATATATATATATATATATATATATATATATATATATATATATATATATATATATATATATATTATTACAGATTTCCACCATCATTGTCTCTTTGCTTACTTGTTGTATGAGCAAGATTCCTGTGCTTTAATGGAGGGGTGGGGGTTGGGTAGGGGTTACACACAGAAAAGCGAGAGTGCAATTTCCAACTGTGTGAAGCTCTGGTGCTGCTTGAATGTCTTCACAGATATCAGCTGATGCTAAAATGCCAGGAAAACCTGCCTCACTCGTCAGACGAAATCGACAGTCGGAAGTATGTCAGGACCTGCACACACTCAGTCCTACCCAGTCTGTCTTTCAGTGAGTAAGAAAGGTCTTGCTGCTTTCTCACCGTGTCACGTGTGTGCACGACACTCTTACGACTGGAACCTAGGCTACAAGCAGCCAGGCCACCAGCGGCCAAGTGAGGTCTAAAGGACGGCATCCCAGATCATCCAACCCCTATCCAATTTCAAAATTCCACTTGCAAAGGCAGTCCACGGTAAGTCTTGTTTGGCATTTGATTTACCAGTTCTATGTTCCCTATCATGAATCTCTCATTTCATTTCCTAAGTTCTCTCTCCCCAGTAAATGCTCTTTGATATCCCGTTGCCCAGTGTTCAAGTGCTTCCTGTGTGAATTAATTTCGTGAATTAGTTGTCCCTTGTTCGAGTAAACCTTGTGGTTATAATTGCTATTGAGGGAACCCACATTTCCACCTAGCTTTATTTGGGATTATTCTATTTCCAGACACGTGTAATATCTTTCACCCATGCCTTCCTGAACACCCAACCTGGCTGGAGAATTCTGCCCTACAATGTGTGCAACTCAGCAACGTGCAGCATTGCAAGAGATACGTAATTGTAGTTGAATTACCTAGGGAATTAAACCCAAACCAGAGGTTCTCCATTTTGAATTGTATAATCAACTTACTTATTTACACGCAGAATCGATATTTTGTTTCCTGTTACATTCTACCATTACTTTTCTTTGTTGGGAGTTGAGTCAGTATTCTTATTTACAGTGCCATAACCGGTGTGCAATAAAGTGGAATTTCGTATCGATTAGAATTTTCAATTGGTGACAACTCATTCATTTTACTTGTGGTTTGATCTATTCATGTATTTAGTGTATACGGTTAAACACGGTGGGGGTTGTTCAAGGCTTAATAATTCATCAAAGTAACAAACCATAGCCAAACGTATGAATATATACGTGTGTGAGTGTGTGTGTTATTTGGTGGGAGGGAGGGAGGGTTGTAGCTTCGCGTACCTTCATGTTTTGTACATAGTCATAGATGCTCAAGTAACATACAATAAAATTACAACTTTATGAACCTGGTAAGGTCTTGCAACGTATAACTGTCGTGAAAGACCAAGCTAATTGTTCGTTCCGTTAACTTTTGAAATAACTTTTATTTTGTGCATCAAGTTTTGATCGTGTAAGGAAAATGACGCACAATTGCATAGTCCAATGAATGTAAACTTCTCAAGTCTTTGACGGAGGAAGAAAAGAAGAGAGAATATACTGATCAGACGAAAAAAGTCAAGAAAAATATCCACAGAAAAATAAAACAAGTGCAAAATACGCCGAAGTTTCTTCGGCTCAATCCAGTTTGCTGTACGTCGTATAATAAAGGCCATCGAAAACAGAGCTATCTCTCGGTTGTTTCGGTATAATGCTGTATGAGCCGCAGCCCACTAAACTCTCCGCCGGCCGTGGTGGCCTGTGTTGTTGCGTTGCCAGAAGCACGATCATGGCTAACTTTAACTATAAATAGAATAAAAAATTCTTCGTCTAATGGGCTCCAATGGTGTGTTTGATGATTGGAGGGTGGATAATCTACATACCAAATTGCAGCCCTCCAACCTCTGCAGTTTTTAAGATCTGAGGGTGGACAGAAAAAGTGCGTACCGTAAAAGTGTGCAGACGAGAAGACTAAGCCTTCTCAATAGTTTTCTTTTACAGAAAACTAAAAATGGAACTTTATCTATTTTCATTTTATATAGTTAAGAGCAATATTTTTTCAATCCGTGTAAAAGAAACAAATCTTTAGTGCAAAAGGAAACCACAGAGCTGTCATTCGGAAAAGCAAAAATGTTCAGATTAATTCAACCAATTTAAAATTAATCAAAATCTACCATAGCTTTATTTGACTATGGATACACGAAGGGGGATTTCTTTGTTTTTATTTTTTGTTAATCCGGGAGCTTAATAAAAAAATCATTGTAAAAAAAATGACAAAAAGAAAATGCTTTAAAGCGCGCGAGGAAAAAAGGAGGGAGTAAGAGATTCCCTGAAAAAGAGGGGTAAGGATGAAATAAAGACAGATGAAGTAAAAGTATGATACGAAGACGATAATAAAATAAAGACAGGAAACAGAAGAAGAACTTCGACGACTATATTCAGTTTCTTACAGTGAAGTGGAACTTCTCGAAGAAGTTATATTAAAGGAAAGGGGATTCATGCGTCAAATGATATTGGCAGCTTAAAGAGAAACAAATGAAAAGTATTCTGGGAGTTGGTTTAATATATACTGACTTAATTTAGCGGGGAATTTAAAATAAACATATGGAAAACCTGGAATAAAGAGGTGGGATCAGGAGAAGATAATTGTCGGTTATCTACACGACATGACACGAGAGATAACTGTCAGTTACCTACACGACAGGACACGAGAGATAACTGTCAGTTACCTACACGACAGGACACGAGAGATAACTGTCAGTTACCTACACGACAGTACACGAGAGATAACTGTCAGTTACCTACACGACAGTACACGAGAGATAACTGTCAGTTACCTACACGACAGTACACGAGAGATAACTGTCAGTTACCTACACGACAGGACACGAGAGATAACTGTCAGTTACCTACACGACAGTACACGAGAGATAACTGTCAGTTACCTACACGACAGTACACGAGAGATAACTGTCAGTTACCTACACGACAGTACACGAGAGATAACTGTCAGTTATCTACACGCGACAGTATACGGTAGTTTGCGTTGTAGCAAAAAAAAAAAAAACGTTTTAATGTTTAAATTATGATAGAGGAATGCAAGTTAAAAAAAATTCTATTTATAAGCATTGTCAATCAGTCAAGAATGAATAAATAAACAGCGACAAAACCGTTCTATCGACAATAACAACAAGAATAACAACATCAGCACCAGGAATAACACGTAACAAAGTAAAGAATAAAGTTATAGAATCATTAATTTCATAGATGATTGAACTATGAAACTAAACTATGAAATTACATAGTAAAAGTTTACCTTGAAAAAATAACTTTATTATTCACCAGCAATGTCGCTGTCTTGAAGTTACTGCCCAACATAATTCTTTTGAAAGGCAAAGAAAAAAATGTCAATTAAAAATTCAAACTAAAGGATCCACATAAATTTTTTTAATACATGAGGGACTGAGTTCCGTAATAGACGAAAGTCACTAAGGATTCGTTATCAAAAGGATTTATACGTACCATCTTAATACAAATTCAAACATTTCATTTCAATATATGGCGGGAGAAATCCCCTAAGATTTTTTTTTTTTCAATCATTTTCAACAATCTTAAAGATGATGGTATATGAATGAGATATGTCAACTCAACGTTTTAAATCTATTTACTAATATTACCGAAACATTCATTCATGTTTGTAAATATATGACTACGATATGTCCCTTTTATATATCTAATGTATTTATTGATATCTCCGAAACGCGCATTCATGTCTATGCTCGGTTTCCTTGAAACAACTTCATCCACATTCGCAGGGCACGTCACAGCATGTGTATTTACTACTTCCATACCCGGTGCACAGAGGCATTCATTCATGAAAAACGAACAGACGTGACCAGGAAAGAGAGGAGAACTCCAAGCAAGAGAAAAAAAATGAATAAAAGGAGAGAGAGAGAGAGAGAGGAGAGAGAGAGAGAGAGAGAGAGAGAGAGAGAGAGGGTTGGGAGGGGAAAGGGGTACAAAAAAAAAAATAACTGGACTCCCAAGACAGAGACGACAGAAGTAAACCCAATCAGTTTTGGCGAGAGCGATGTTCCTCTGGGGAAATTCTGGGTCCTTCGAGGTACCTCTGTTAGAGGCACACCTCGCAGTCTGTGCTTTCCCTCACGCACACGAGGGCAAGCACTCGAGGTACATAGGCGCACAGAGGGGAAGAAGCGGATGGGGTCAAGTTCTCATATTTGGAAGAGGGAGACAAACGTATGAAGAGGGGGAGACTTTTGCACATCCTTTTTATTCTTCTTTTTTATTTGAGTAAAGTATAGACGTTTTGGAATCTATTCATGCACATTTCATACAGTGGTTTTATTATATATTATATATATATATATATATATATATATATATATATATATATATATATATATATATATATATATATATATAATATATATATATATATATATATATATATATAATATATATAATATATAATATAATATATATATACATTATAATATATATATATATATATATATATATATATATATATATATATATAACGTATGCATTTATTGAAACTTATCTTTTCCATATCGCTTATATCACAATATTTTGAAAATATCTATTGTACAGAGGTTAGGAACAAAACACAGATAACAAGGATCGCTGCAAAAAAAAAAAAAAAAAAAAAAAAAAAAACAAGCCAAAAAAAAAAAAAAAAAAAAAAAAAAAAAACCGAGAAAAAAAAGCCTAAGAACTACGACAAAGCAAAATACCTGTGACAACAGCAAACAACTGAACTGCCGATCCAGCAACACTGCTTCACGTGGAAAAATGAGAGCAGGACGCACTTTCCCTTGATATCGAAACCGCGCAGTCAGTGTCACGTCGAAAGGGGAAAAACCCACAAGGTTCCATTTCTCTTTCTCTCATCATCCGTTTCTCTTGACATCCAATTATATTCAGTCCTCTTTCCTCCAGGACACAAGGGCCTTCTGGGGATTTACATCTGAAGTTCGGAATATTTCATCTCGACTTACAATCTGTACTAAACGTCCAGTGAGAGACGCTTTGAATTTAAGACTACGTGTTTTGTTTTTAAGTTTTGTTTACAAGTTGCCAAGTTCCTACTGTCTCATGGAAGTAAATATTTCAATTTGGATAATTGGATATCTTAATTAAAAAGATTTTGCACTTAAATGATTGTGTGGTCCTTATGTATATTTGAAAAATTGAGATTTTCCTCAAATCATGTTGATAAAAATAGGCATAAAAGTAATTTCCCTGCTCGTCAAAAGAAAAGCTTGACCGATCTCAAAGACAATACAGTCCACATCACAAAAGCTGCAATTGCAATCTTAGATAAAGCTACCTACTTATCATGTATGCAAGCCCTATTGGATGATGATACGACTTATAAAAAAACTTTAAAATCCCCTTGATCAAGTCATAAAACATTTCAGTGGCACAGTGGAAAAATCCTCAAAGATAAGTATGTTGTCAGTAAAATTTCCCTCGTTACCTTACTTGTATGAATAAGTAAAAACACAAAGAAAATAATCCTATACGGCCCATTATCAGTACTGTTGGCTCAATATCATATGAACTTTCGAAATATATTACCAAGCATTTGTCCCCGTTACCTTGAACTATCTCCGATTCTCACATGAATAATTCTCTAGGTTTAGTTGATAAATTAAACAAAATTACATTTTTCCCCAATGATATATTCGTTAGTTTTGAGGTTTGTTCTCTTTTTACTGAAGCCCCTATAGATTAAATTTTAGAGTATCTTAGTAATGAACTAATCCTTCATAGGGTCCCTATAGATTCAATTTTAGAGTATCTTAGTAATTAACTAATCCTTCATGAAGTACCTCTTCCTGTAGGTCAATTATTTCACTCACTAGGATGTGCATTTCGTATAGCAGTGGCAACAATTTATCCCCACCCCTCTCAAAGTTGTATATGGAATTCTCTAAAAAAAACGCTATTTACCTAATATCATTTTTATTCATTGAAAGTAGTATAGATATATTGACGAAATTTTAGCTGTTTTGCCTGCTGGATGATGTAAATGATTTACTCTAATGTGAATAACTAGGTACCATCCATTAAGCTTCCTTTAGAATTAGAAAAAGACTATTGCCTCCCTTTCTTAGATGTTTTAATACATATAGAACCATTTTAATGCAAACTCAGTATTTATAGAAAACCAAATAACAATTTATGTCAATTTCTATTAAGGCCATCACCTTAATATCAAAATAAAAAAAATTTTCCTCCTATGTTTATTCTTCACATGTACTATATATTTGTCATACCAAAACCCACAAAAAACTTCACTTGCTTTTGTGGTTTTGAAGACATAAAATCATCCTTAAGATCTTTTAATGTCAACTTCGTTTTTCCTATAAAAGTAATGTTAATAAAAAATTACCTTAAGGAAAACAACATTATAACATATAAAATTCCATGTTTGGACTTCCCCTGTTTTTATATCCACCAATCTAGCAAGGATTTAAAAGTACGAATTAAACAGCATAAGTATTCTGTCAAAACTGGGCCAACATCCAGTGTTATATTGTTCATCTAAGCGAAAACTCTCACTGGTAAATTGGACTGAAAGTTCAGGGATTGCCAGATCGAAAGATTTTTCTTCACGAGATGTTTTAGAATCTGCTATTATATAGATTACTTCCAGTTGTAATACTAACCTTAGCCTTAGGATGTACTATTAGGACCCTTGTATTAGTAAAATATATAAGATGACCTAAAAGATAAAACCACAGACTAAATTAAAAAATTATTTACACACACATATATATATATATATATATATATATATAATATATATATATATAGAATAATATATATATATATATATATATATATATATATATATATATATATATGAATCAAGATCTAACATATAATACCCGATTTTAGGCCAGTTTTTTTTGCACTAAATCCAAACACCATGCTCAATTTACTCAATCAGACAAAGTTGATTAAATATTAGCACATTAAAAATGTCCTAAATTCCGATCTATTTGCAGGTGAATGAAACAATATTGAAAATATTAGACTGATTTATTCACAGAAGGCTTACAAAATATTTTGAATAGATAGCAAGAGGAGTATAATGAAGTAAGGAAGCTACTCATGGATGAATGGTCTCTTCGGGGACTTCCGTTTGTGCTGAGCAGACTCCACATCCCTCTTCAGGCACCAGCAATAGTCGGCCAGAAAGTTTACATTCCATTGATAGCGTTCCTACATAACACTGATATCTTGGTGAAAGCACCCACCCCTGTTCTTCACTGGAATCTCCACAATTCTCTTGAAAATAGTCCAGATGAGACCAGAAGTAGTGCATTTTCACTGACACCAAGTTGGTGGAAATTCTCCATTAACTCATCAACCACCTTCTGATACTGGGAACTTCTGTGGTTGCCAAGGAAGTTTGCAATGACTGACTTAAGGGACAACAAGGCAGAGAGTTCAGCAGGATTCAGTGCATCATCAAAACTAGCATCCTTGATGAGTTCCCTAATTTGAGGACCATGCTTTTTTATGAAACTTCTGATGGAGGCAAGAAAATCTTCTACCTTCCCTGTCCAATGCCTTTACCGAGTTCTTCGTGAGACCGAGTTTGATATGGAGGGTTAGAAGTGATATCTTGCTTGGTTCAACCAAAGGTTAGGACAGAACGTTGTTTGACCCAGGTTTTAATCCTAGTCTTGATGGCCACTCTTGTCTGACATAATACTGGTGGTCATCAGCATGGCTATCCCATAACCACATGGATCATTGTGTAACCGCCTTGAAGTCCTAGGATGAGTCCAACAACTTTAAGATCTCCACAGATTAACCATTTATGTTCCTGGTAGTTCAGAGCAGACAACAGACACTACGTTTTTGTGGGATTCTTTCATTTCAACTGAGTGCCCAGCATGGATCGGTGCAAACTTATTTACGTTATTCAGAAGAACTGCCTTGAGACTTCTGTTAGACGAGTCAATGAAAAGTCTCCATTCCATAGCATCATACTTCAGACCAAGCAATTCAATCAGGTCAGCAATATTGTTACAGTAGACCAGTGAAGATGCTTCATCAAACTTGAAGAATTTTCTACACTCTCTCTCTTAATCTTGATACCAATAGAATGTTGTTCCTGGTGACAGTAGATGTTTCTCTCGAAGACGAGAACCCAGTAGCTGGGCAGACTCCTTGGAAGGTTCAAGTCTCATATCAGGTCATTGAGTTCGGCTTGGGTCTAAGGCACTGGTGTGTCGTCCTCTTTTGGCTTTTATGCACCACATTCAGCTGCATCAGTCATGTCACTAGATTCGTAATCACAACTAGATTCCATGGTGACATTTGGCTCAGGAACAGGAAGATCGGGGATTGGCTTTATGGCAGAAGGAACATCAGGGTGTTGAACATGGTGCTTGTTTTTGCGACTGATCCCTATTAGATTTGTCATGCAAAAGTAGCAGTCTGTATCGTGATCTTTCCCTTCCCTTCACACCACAGGGACACCAAATGCCATACTTTCATTTTCTTGTCCCTCCAATCCCATAAGTTCTCTGTACATGTTTTTGCAATAGATATGGGGGAGCGAATGGCTTATCGTGGTCCCTTAGTTTGACTCCAAAACTAGCTTGATATGCCTTCTTCAAAAAATCTGTGATTTTTGCTTGATGGTCTGGAAGAACCACATGTCTGCAGATGTTACAGAACCTATTAGGATGGTTTTTACACTTCCGATCCATTTTTATACATAAAAAGACATGAAAAAAAGAAATAAAAATAATTATGTAACTATATATATATATATATATATATATATATATATATATATATATATATATATATATATATATATAATATATATATATATATAATAATATATATATTATATATATATATATATATATATGTATTGATGTATATGTGTGTACGGGTGTATAACTTAATCACGAATATATAGAACGTGATGAATAAATAAAGACAATCACAAAGGAAATTCTAAAATATCATATATATATATATATATATATATATATATATATATAGATATATATATAGATAGATATATATAGATATATATATATATATATATATATATATATATATAATATATATATATATAGTTTTAATTTCCTTTGTGATTGTCTTTATTTATTCATCACGTTCTATATATTCGTGATTAAGTTATACACACGTACACACTATACATACATATATATATATATATATATATATATATATATATATATATATATATATATATATATATACGTATATATATATATATCTATATATATATATATATATATATATATATATATATATATATATATATAAATATATATAGATATATATGATATATATATATATATATATATATATATATATATATATATATATATATATATAGAGAGAGAGAGAGAGGAGAGAGAGAGAGAGAGAGAGAGAGAGAGAGAGAGAGAGGGTGTTTTTAGTTAAATAACTGATCACATTAACAGTTGTTCATGCATTTTAAAAAAAATTGAACATTTCCCTCACTGGCTGCATAGTGGTTGGGCAAATATAATAAGTCAAAGTGTCTCATTAATTTTTAATAACTCGGAATAAAACGAACAAGGTTAAGAAGAAATGAACGTTTTCGAATATCTGGTAGACATGTCTGCTTTACAATTTGGTACAATCTTGATTTCATTGTTCCAAAAAATCGTTAATAACCACCTCTGTTAGTATAAATATTTTCTTACCTTTGCATTACTGTTGCATACGGAAAGCCACCAGTGACAATTTTGAAAACTATACTTAAAAGATAAAATTGATTGAGCTGGATAAAGCTGGAACTTCTTATTTACTTGTGCCAAGCTTCTTTATAATATAACTCAACTAAAATTTCATATACTTTGTGTCTAGGTAACTTTATCAAATGTAAGAGGGGTTGGAATTTTGCCCGTTACTTTGCGAAATATATTCTGGGACTTTTTGTTTTTTCAGAGAGAGAGAGAGAGAGAGAGAGAGAGAGAGATCTTTCACAACAAGCAATATAAATGAACACAGATCCAATAAAAATAACACACACTATATATATATATATATATATATATATATATATATTTTATATATATATATAAATTTGATTTTAGATCACAAATAAATATAAAATACGAGATGATTATATGAACAGAGTTACAGCCACAAAGGAAAATTGAAACCCTTACCCATAAAAACTGCAAAATATATTAAGTAAATAATATATTTCAGAGACCAAACTGCTCTCTCTTCGGGTAGGGAATGAATGAGGAAAGTTACAGAAAAAGCGCTATTTATACCAAGGGGTCACAGGTCAGCCGTTATGTCACCCCTTAATCTTCTTAATCTGGTTGGAGGAAGATTTTATCTATATCTGAATCCCACCAACCCTGTGAGATATTCATTGTTCCTTTCTGTAATCAAAGCCGATTCAACCATCTGGCTTTGGAACCGACAATTGTTGTTTTAAATTATACTTGACTGATTCCAGTTTATTTTGTGATTATGGTTATTTGTGATTAAAAATAGCTGAGCTCTGTTATCCATACCTCACTGAACGTTTATGTTGTATTAATCTTTGGGGAAGTGATTTGCCTGTAAAGCCGAAGTAAAATTGACTGCAGTCGAGAGAGGGAATGGCTTTTGCTGGATGTTTATCAGGAATTTGGCTAATGTATTTGGATAGGTAAAAGCAAAAGGGTTAGAGTTTCTGAGTCTTTTCATTTGGCAAGTCATTCTATAAAAAAAAATTTGGGTGCATTATGGGTAGCCCTTTAAGCATTGCTTTAACTAATCTTTACATGGAATATATTTTGAAACTACAATAATAAATGCAATTAAATCTTAAGACATGCTGTGGATGAGATATATAGATGATATAACATTTTGTTATAATAGGTGGTACAATTTTCTATAAAATTTGGTATAGCCAGCAATTTATTCTTAAGAGCCTTACGGATCCCCAGATCTCGTAGAAAAGGAAATGGAACTAATCCATAAGCAGCTGTCATCTTTAAAGTACCCTGACCATATCATTGAAAAAGTGATTCATAAAGCGAATACAATCTTCTACCGTCCTCCTCAATATAAGAGCAGAGAGGCACCTAACAAAAAAAAAATAAAAATCCCACTACTGGACAGGATTAAAATGTTGACACAGACACTCGGAAACTCTAACCGTTTTCCTTTTACCTACACAAATACCTTTTCCAAATCCCTGCTTAACGTCCAACAAAAGCCAATCCCCAAAGACACAAGAGTACATAAACCCCTTGCCTCGACTGCAATCAATTTTACATGGCTTTACAGGCAAATCACTCCCCTAGAGATTAATACAACATACCCTTTCAGTTAGGTGTGGACAACAAAGCTCAGCTATTTTTAAGCACATAAATAACCATAATTACAGAATAAACTGGAATTTGTCACATAATTTAAAGCAGCAATTGTCGGTTCAAAAGCCAGGTGGTAGAATCAGCTTGATTAGAGAAAGAAACGCAATGAATATCACACAGCGTTGGTGGAACTTTGGTATTAAAGATAAAATCTTCCTCCAACCAGCGATTAAAAAAATTAGAGAGAAATTGTCCACCGGGATAACTTAACAGCCAACCTGAGGACATTTTGGTATAAATACAGCTTTTTCTGTATCTTTTCTCTTCATCCCTACCTGAAGAAAGAGACAGTTTGGTCTGTGAAATATAGTATTTCCTTTCTACATATTGGCATTTTTGTGGGCTCCTTTCATTAGATGGAATTCTGTTTTAGAAGAATGTATTTCAAAGTCATATATATATATATATTACATATACATATACATATACTATACATATACATATACATATACATATACATATACTATACATATACATATACATATACATATATATATATACCATATACATATATACATATACATATATACATATACATATATACATATACATATATATGTATATATGTATATGTATATATGTATATGTATATATACATATATACATATACATATATACATATGTATATGTATATATGTATAAAGTGAACAAGACCACAGTTGATGGTCGAAAGCTCTAATCCTATACAAGAACTATATATTTTTTAAACTACATGAGGAATTTACTTCATTGT
>NC_087215.1:53108527-53118527 GCF_015104395.2 Macrobrachium nipponense | reverse complement strand
ACTTCTTTTGAGAGGATAGCTAAAAGGTTGGTTTGGTTGGCCGAAAGATATGTGGACCACTATGGATACAATGTCGTTTGAAAGGGAAAGCTCAGCGTGTATATAATACACTTAATGAAGATCTTTGTAACGATTATGACCACAGTGAAAGCCATAATTCTCAAGGCCTATGATTTAGTTCCTGAAGCTTATAGGCAGAAATTTCGCAACTTTCAAGAAAGAGCCATGGATGACATTTGTAGAATTTGCGAGGCAGAAGGAACAGTTTTGTGAGGACTGGTTGAAGTCGAAGGATATTGACAATTTTTCTAATTAAAGGAATTGATTTTGATAGAAGAGTTTAAAAGGACTGTGACTAGGGAGTTAAAAATACATTTGGATGAATTAAAAACTAGACTCCTTACAGGAGATAGCTATTGCGTCAGACGAGTACTCTCTCACCCACAAACAGGAAAAGTTAACAAAGGAAGTATCTATAAACAATAGGAAATTTTTCAATGGTAGTTGGAGAAGGAATAACCAGAACAGACAACAGGAGTCTTACAACCCGATTTTGACAGGAATACGAGTAATAGAATAATAGTAATTATGATAATAAAACTAGCAGTGTAAATAATGTTAGTTTCTCGTAGTTATGTCCAATACTAGTAGGAACGTAGGTAACACTAAGGCTATAGAATCAGGAATAGTTTTTGTTTTTTGGTGCAGTAGGAGAGGTCATGTGGAGTCGCAATGTTTCTCGAGAAAGAAAATATTTCGAAAGAAACCCGAAACCTGTCAGTGTTTGTAGCAGCAGATAAAACTGCCTAAGGAGACGAAACTAGATGACTTAGATTTCGTAAGTACATAACAGACTGATTTATTTTCACGGATGAAACTAAACAGATTGGGACAAAAATTAAAGTATTGAGAGATACTGGGTGGCTGCTCAGTCATTAATTTTACGAGGGTCTGTCCCGGATGGATATGTTTATAAGAATAATGAGTATGTAGTATTGGGTGGTTTCCCGAATACAGTGGATTCATACCCCTAGAAACCGTTTATCTCTAAATAATTTATTTTTCAGGTGAAGTAAAATTGGCGGTTGTTGATAGTTTGCCAATTCCTAAGATAGATTTAATTTTTGCTAATGATTTTGGCCATTACTGATGAATCTTGTATCTTTCCAATTCTGTCTGTGGTCGAAGTAGGGGACGACCACTGCCCTATGAGTGATATTTGTAAACCTATCTCTGTAATAACGAGGTCCAAGGCAAAAGAGGTTGACCTGGCCGAGGTTGATTTGGATTTGGATGTGATTGATGAACTTAAGAATGACTTTGTGACAAATAGTACACTTACTTTCGAGACGTAGAGTGGGATTCCAAGGCTTTTAGAAAAGCCCAAACTGTTGAATTTCATGAATTTATTAGTAGTGATAGTTAAATGATTTATCGAAGCCAGTATTTGCTTAAGTAAAAGAGATGGTTTTTAACTCTAACAAGGGTATTAGGTTCCAGCTGATGCACCTGACTGCATCAGGTAGAGGTTTCCGTCAGTTGGTAGTTCCTGAGAAATATAGGAATAAAATTTTGTCATTGGCTCATGAAAACAATCTTGCTGGGCATTTCGGAGTCAGAAAACGTTTCAGAAGGTTGCACGGTATTTTTATTGGCCCCGAATGCGCCGAGATGTAAGCACTATGTGCTGTCTTGCAGGGTTTGTCAGTTGGTGGGGAAGCCTAACCAGAAGATACCTAAAGCCCCACTTATTCCCATACCTTCAGTTTGAGAGCCTTTTAGAGAGGTGGTGATCGACGTTGTGGGTCCTCTCCCGCGGACGCGCGGGGGCAATGAGTATTTGTTGACAATTGTGGATAGGATGACTCGCTTCCCGGAGGCTGTCCCCCTGAGGAGTATTCGGAGTGAAAAGATTGTGGATAATTTGATTAGCTTCTTTACTAAGTTTGGCATGCCTCGCACTTTGCAATCTGACTGTGCTACTAATTTCACCAGCAAATATTTTAAGAATAAAATGTCTGAATTAGGGATAAAGCACTTACCTCTTCTCCGTATCACCCTGAGAGTCAGGGCCAGGTGGAAAGGTTTCACCAGACCCTGAAGTCTGTTTTGAAAAAGTTTTGTATAGAGTCAGGAAGAGAGTGGGATAAGGAGGTCCCGTATGCCTTATTCGCTATTCGTTCCGTTCCAAATGAAGCTTTGGGATACTCTCCTTTCGAGCTTGTTTTTTGGGCATTGTGTGCACGGGCCTTTGGAGGTTGTACGTGAGCATCTGGAGGGGGAGACTCCCGAGGTCACATTCTTGATTATTTGTTTAGGGCTTCAGGAGAAACTAAGAGAGGCATGGGAGTTTGCTAAAAGAGAATTTAGCAGAAAGCCAGGAGGTGATGAAAAAACAGATACGATTGTTGGGACATCAAAAAAGGGTGTTTAAACCTGGAGATAGTGTCTAGTTTTGTTGCCCTTCCTAGGAAATCCTTTGTTTGAGGGCCGGGCACAGTTTTCAGGGCCCTGGAAGGTTCTGAAGAAATATAATGACGTGAATTATTTGATAGAGACCCCAGGTAAAAGGAAGAAAACTAGAGTATGTCATATTAATATGCTCAAACCTTATATAAGTAGAGATGTAGAATTAGCTGAAGATGCAGACGTGGACCCTGTCACTTTAGTCAATGTAGAAGTAGACACAGAGGTAAATACAGTAGAGTCTGTAGTTAGTAATAAATTATCTGTTACACCCGATGCATTGAGTAGCAATTCTGAATTTTAAATAATCTGCAAATTAAATTTCAGCACTTGGATCCCGGCAGGTCTGTATCATTAATTAACCTGATCATGATATAGAGATATTTTTTTCAGGACACTCCAGGTAGAACCACGGTCCTCGAACATGATGTGGATGTGGGGGATGCAAAACCATTAAGCAGTGCCCCTACCGACTTAACCCAATAAAGAGAGACTAGTGAAAGAGGAAGTGCGATACATGCTAGACAATGATTTAATTGAACCTAGCAGTAGTCCGTGGAGTTCACCTGTGGTGCTAGTTAAGAAGGAAGGCGGACAAAACCGTCTGTGCTTCGATTACCGAAAGGTGAATGCAGTAACTACGACTGACTCCTTTCCCTCTACCCAGGGTGGAAGACTGTATTGATCGTGTTGGGTTCTGCAAAGTTTTTGTTTGACAAAATTGGATCTTTTGAAAGGCTATTGGCAGGTGGGTCTTTCCCCCCAAGCGAGACAGATTTCGGTCTTTGTGACAGGTGACGGCCTTTTCGAATGCAAGGTGATGCCATTCGGAATGAAGAATGCGGCTGCCACATTCCAGAGGCTGATGAATTACATAACCCAAAATTTGGAAGGTTGTGTTGTCTATATAGATGCACCCTTGATCAGTTATAGTGATAGATTGGAAGACTCATCTTAAAAGATTGAGAGCTTTGTTTCAGGTGTTGCGGAAGGCTGGCCTAGTGGTAAATCTTAAAAAAAGACTGATTTCGCTCAAGCAAAGGTAATTTACCTCGGTCATGAGGTGGGCTGGTAAGGTCGCCCCAAGAAGGCTAATGTGGAGGCAGTTGCAGATTTCCAGCACCTCTTAATAAAAGGGGCGTTAGGCGTTTCCTTGGTATGGTCGGCTATTATCGCCGAGTTCATTTGCAATTTTTCTGACATAGCCAACCCGCTCACAAACTTGTTAAAGAAAGGTGTCAAATTTATTTGGTCTCCTGAATGTCAGGAGGCTTTCGAAAAACTGAAAGCTACCTTAATTAGTTACCCTTTGTTGCGATCCCCACCTTTCAAATTGCTTCAGGTTAGGTACCGATGCCAGCGATTTGGGACTTGGTGCTGTTCTATTGCAAGAGGATGACGCGAAAACACTACACCCTGTCGCTTACTTCTCCAAGAAATTGTCGCCAGCAGAAAGAAAATATTCTACGATAGAAAAAGAGGCATTGTGTCTGATGAAGGCATTGGCCATTTTAATGTTTATTTCAGTAATTTTAACTCTCCTATTATAGTTTATACAGACCACAACCCCTTAGTCTTTATCCAACGTTTCAAAGATAAAAATATGCGAATTCTTAGGTGGAGTTTGACTCTCCAAGAGTATGATCTCGAGATACGGCATATACCAGGTAGAGACAATATAGTTCCCGACGTTTTGTCTAGGTCCTTTACAATAGAATGATTTTTCCGTAATGACAACAGTTATTTTTTTTCAGGAGTTCACTTAATTTGTTTCTTGCTTTGTTAAAAATTTAAAGTAATCTTTAAGGTATTTTATTTAATTCTTAAAAAAAAAATTCTTTTAGATAATTTTTTTTTTTTTTCCTTTTTGGTGGGGAGGTGTAATGTAATTAATATATTTGATAAATTTTTATATTGAAGTTATGCTTTTGACTTCACACATTTAAAGTAAATTTCTGTTTGTTTTTGTCCGTTATTTATATATGTCGTTTGAAGGTTGACTTGGGGGGGGTTTTTACCTCCCCCCCTCTAAGGGTAGTTATAGTTTTAAATTGGTAATTAACCCTTGTAAATGTTTTTCTTTTCATGGTTGACGGTGTTTCGACTGTTTGTGACCCGTTTTGTTTTCATCTCCGCTTCTGATATGGGAACTTGCGGAGTGATGTAGAGTTAGTTAACGGCTCCCTGTAGAGAGGTTACCAGCTCCTATATTTTTTCCTGACGGCTTGTGTAAATTACTCGGATGTTCTGAAGACGTCCTCGACTTTGTGAAGGCTATTGGCATCTTGGAGGTGTTCCTTTTCATCCCCCTACGAACAGTACCTTTTTGTGGACGTCTCTGCGGTCTGTGTAAAGAAATCGTGTGACGCTCTCCCTTTACAAGGCGCATACTTCGGGGTTGTGATGCCCTTACTTGCTTTACGTACTTTTGGAGGGGAACCTCACCCGTCATTTGCCCTTGCCCTCAGTTAGCTGAACCTCTGGAGTCGTAAAGAGGCCTCCCAGGGTCGAAGAAGAGGGTAAGATCCCAGACCCTGTGTGTATTTATCATAAATATTCTCTTGAGTTGGGTGTCTCCTACTTAGTGGCACTACTGGAGTTAACCGTTGAAGACGAGACTTAGCTCTGATATTAAAGAGACGACTTACTATGAATCATGGGATTAGTGGAGTGATAGTTAATTTTTCATAACTGCAAGATAATTGTTTCATAGTCCTAATGTACGCTTATTCGAATGTGTGGTTTGATTAGGTTTAAGGCTATTTTTCTTATTTTGTCTCTTACTATTATACGACCAGTGCATCTGTGTTTTCTATCTCCCCTAGTAACTTTTTCTTTTATTTTAGTATGAGTAGTTAGCTAGGCGAATGTATTTTTGGATTTTTGTATTGTGAGTTTTGTTTTGCTCTTTCTTCCCTAAAGTACAGCTTTCAAGGGATTTCTTTGTAATGATAAGACCTTTTTGTTGTAATAAATAATTAAGTATATGTTTTAGTCTCTGTATCCTTCTCTTTGAGGAAATACTTTGGATTGTTGATGTTCGGTTATGAGTCCTACTCATTACCTAGTGGTAAGGACTTTAGAAGTGGATTAAAGAACCTCTGAACTCATTACCATCTCTAAGAGTTCATAACAAAATATATATATATATATATATATATATATATATATATATATATATATATATATATATATATATATTATATACAGGGTGGGCCAAAAGTAGCCTCACAGTTAAAACGAATAAAAAATAATTTATTAAACGCATAAATTTTTTCAGACATGAATAAGTGGCATATTTAAGAATGAGTGACATGAAAGGATAAAATAAGTAGCATGTATTAATGGCACAGTATTAATTTTCTATTAAAGAGTACTTTGAATGAGAAACAGTTCATGAAGTAACTGTGAGGCTACTTTTTGCCCACCCTATATATATATATATATATATATATATATATATATATATATATATATATATATATATACTATAATGTATATACTTATACATATATATATATATAGTATATATATATATATATATATATATGATATATATATATATATATATAACTATACTTTACATATATATATATATATATATATATATATACTATATCTATATATATACATATATATATATATATATATATATATATATATATAGTATATATATATATATATATATATATATATATATATATATATATATATTTGTAAGAATACAATAACCAAAAGAATGGCTCAGTTACTTCAAGTGGGGTTCATCCATGATTTAGCAATTAAAGTATAAAAGGGCAGTAATTAGGTGGCCCCAGAGAAAAGAGAAGACACTAATATTGTTAAAAACTACATTAATATATAAAGCAACCGAAAAAATTATTCGCAAAATAAAACAAAAGGCCCTCACTGATAAACACGAGTCAGCAAGAAGATGCAAGAACACAGAATCCATATTTTTCCTCTCAGTCACTTCGCTTCGAAGCGTCATAAAAAGAAACCTTCAAGAAACTCGGTTTCATTTTCCTTTGCTAAATATAGACGACAGATAGCCTTCGAATAGGATTCAAAAATAACAAAATAGACTTGCACAACGTCTTCGGCGCAGGGTTCCATTAAGAGTTGAAGAAAACACTTCTCGAGCAATTACTTCTAGAATACTCCTTAACAATGCTAGAACTGGAAAAGGTCTTTTCCATACTTTTATTTTTATCTAAGAATAGCTCAAGTTTTTCTTTTATATATGAGCTAAATTATCGAGCGTTTTTGTTCTTTACTTGCAAGAACTTTGTGTGTGTGTGTTGTTTGTTTTGGGTGTTTTGTTGCATGTGTGTTTTTACTCATCTACACATTTAAATGTGACTTTTACTAATACCGAATCATCCACCTCTGCATTAAACAAAAGAGTGCGGTCATTGAGCTTCACACTATGAGCCCATCATCAAATTATGCTTCAAAATAAAACCACAAATTACACCTGATATTCAAGAAATATAAATTCTATATGGAGATTTCCAATTATAAAAGAAATGCTTTAATATCTCTTGGATTGACTGTGATAAAATCATTTTCATGAGACGGAATGGTTTATCTTTTGTGCGTGTAAGAGTTTTGTCTTTTTTAGCCGTTGGATATACGTTGGGGAGAGTATTTTCATTTTTGTTTTTTCCGACCCGAAAGTATAACGCCGGAAGAAGAAAAAGGGTGTGAGACGGAAGGAAAGAATACTTTAAAAGTTGGAAGAAATAATTGCAGGGAGTGGAGAAAGAGGAGTGAATGCAAAAACGAACCGAAAGAATGCACAGAGAAATTAGATAAATACTGTGCAAGGTAAATATGAATAAAATTTCTGGGAACATTTAGAAAGGGAGGCTTGTTAAGAGAATATTTGTTACAAATGCATTCCATTTCCTACCGTTGGAAAAAATGTTATTGATTTCCTTATCATGAAAATATTCGAGTAAAGAAAATTCGTCCATGAAAAAAGGTCTTTGTCCTTAGAGATACCTGAGCTATGCTATATGCTAATTAATTACCTTTGAATTCATTTACGTAATTATTTACTTTAATCCTACCTCAGTGTTTGACCTGAAAACTATAAAAATGAGTTAAGCACGATTTAATTAAAAAATATACTGAATGAGACCCTATTTTCCTCAAGTGATTTTCGTTTTTATATTTGTAGTCGATGGTAAGGAAATAACTTTAGACATTTTCAGAACTGTTCATTCTATTGAAAATAATTACGAACATTTTTCAAGTTATCGCCAAAGAGGAAAATGTGTCTATCATGACACTTTAGGCAAAGAGGCTTGACCAACAAACAGATGAATAAATGAACAGATAGATAAATAAACAAGACTTTTACATAAAACTGGCTTTGTCTGCGCACAAAATCAAATTAAGTATCAAAACGGGTGCATTAACCTCAACAGAGATCAGTTGTAGAGAGATTTATTCCATGTGCATTTCTCATGAATCAATATTGTTTGACGTGTCATTATTATTTGAACATATTTCCAATAACTAAATGATGAATACTGAAAGAAAAATTTAATTTTTTTACTTTTTATTTCTTAGTTCACCTAACCATACTTCCTCCTTAGCGTGGAATTCTTTCAAGGATCAGAAAGTACTTGGCTTGCAAAGGAAGGGCTACTAAGGACGAACGGGGCAGAGAAAAAAAACTCTCGAAATTAAAAGAAGGGAAACCTCAGCTATCAAAGACAAAGAGGACAGAAGTGAACCCAATCAGCTTTCGCGAGAGCGATGTTCCTCAGGGGAAATTCTGAGTCCTAGGGGACACCTACCCCTCTGGATATGCCGTCACGCCTCAGTCCACCACCACCACCACCAAACACACACACACACACACACACACACACACACTCTCTCTCTCTCTCTCTCTCTCTCTCTCTCTCTCTCTCTCTCTCTCTCTCTCGCACACACACACACACAGGGAAACCGCACGTGAACCAAAAAGTTTAAAACGAAAAAATGCACTCCGGTCAAATAACCAACTATTGAAGTGTTCAAGAAAACATAAAATATTATATTCGTATATGTTATTAATTAGAATAATTTTCATTTGATTCTGATAACATTACATTGTATTCATAAGTTCATGAATTCCAGTAGTATATGCACAGTATATGTATGTATATTCTATGGTCAAAAGACGTTTTGGTGGCTTAATATAATACTAATATAGATAAAATATCTCTCTCAAAAAATAGGTTTGACACCATTTAAATAAATCAAGGTACGGCTGCCTCACTCGTATTTACTATCCTGAGTCCTTGTGAGGGACACCTAAAAGCTCTGGTAATCAACGATGTGGAGAAGAGAAATGGGAAAATATGATGGCCATTTCATCAACAAAATCACTACGGATCCGAGGAATGTCTCATCAGGTCCATAAGACTTTCAAGTCTCCACGCGAACTTGATTACTCAGTAGAGTCTACGCACTGGGACGATCGAGGTCAGTGAGATAATAATCAGCTAAGTTATAGGGTCATATACAGCAAATTCATAATTATAACGATGTCTTGGAGGAAGCAAAGCTCTCGTGGTTATCTTTCTTCTTCTAATGGAATGGTTTGTACTAAAAGAGAAAGGAGACTCAGAGAAGGTCAAGTTAGACTGTTCCATTTCCTAATTACAAAAGAAATCTTTGCTGGACGAGATTTCGGCGCAGCTTCCACAACAATGGCCAGAACAGAGGATACTAAATAGTTGTGAATTGCATTCCTTAACACACAGCTTTGAATCTGTAAATGAGAACGAGCCAGTAACATAAAATAGATAAGATAACTTGTACGATGACGGAATACCTTCCAGGTACACACACACACACACAATATATATATATATATATATATAATATATATATATATATATATATATATATATATATATATATATATATATATATATATTATATATGGTAGTTACCGGTCACTGTAACATATAGAGGAAGGTTGAAAGAGGAAGAACATCACAGGCGGTCCCCTTAAAAAAACACATTTGCGACATTTTAAAACAAAAGGTTTAATTTTAAAGCTTAAAAGACAAGAGATCAGCAATAAAATGAACATTTCTTTTAACGACTTAAAATACAATTATAAGAATTAGTACATTATAAAATCATATAACAAAGCATAGCAGAACCAGCCATCAAGAGAGGAAGGGAGGACGAAATGACAGGAAGAACAAATTAGATATGACCGGCAACAGCTCACATAAGGTATATCAAGACTGTGTGTTCAACTGAGGACCAAGTTGTTTAATAAATAAAAATTCCAGAATTGCCAGTAGTTTACCATTCGATATCCGTTTCAATAGTTCAAAATCTGTGAATAGAATGTTATGCTTACACTTTGTTTTGTGTCGTCGAATGCTGGAAAATTCAGGATTAGAAAGATGGCTATCAGTACCTTTGTAGAAATCAAATCTGAACCTTAGTAACACTACGTGGATCCCACGTAGGTCTCAAGAATTACGTCTGGGCAATTGAACTTGTTACGGAACAC
>NC_087215.1:53093527-53103527 GCF_015104395.2 Macrobrachium nipponense | reverse complement strand
ATATATACATATATATTATATATATAATATATATATATATATAATATATAGTATATATATAACATATATTATAATATATTATATATTATATATAACATATATTATTAGTAATATATAATGTAATATATATTAATAATAATATATATATATATACATAAATGTATATTATGGTTCAATATATATATATACATTTATATTTATTATATATTTTACATACCAACATTTATAATATATATATTATATAATATATATAATTATATATAATATATGTATATGTATATAAATAAACTATATATAATATATATATATATATATATATATATATATAATATATATATATATATACATACATATACATATATATGTGTGTATATACACACACACATATTTATATTTATAATCATATATATATATATAATACGTATACTATTCTATAATTAATTTTAATTATATATAGTATATATAATTAATATTACATAATATTATGTATGTATTGTATGTATGTATTGTTATGTTATTGTATGTATTATGTATGTAGTATGTATGTATGTATGTATGTATGTATGTATGTATAAGTGAATGTGTTAGTACGTAAATTTTTACGTTAAGTTTGAATGTACAAATCCGAACTTGTCGACAAAATTTGGCACATGGCCATCATTTGACCCAGTAGATAATATGATAGGTTTCAAACCCGTACACCTGTCCCTTTCCCTTTGTAATGTATGTGATTAATAAACTAAACGGGTTTATCACCCCTCATTTCATTTACTCGAGACCATAGAAATATATTAACTGGAAATGCTTTTCAGTCACCACACTAATACCTGGATAAAAGGGACAGACAGTACAGTAATATCTGGATAAAATGGGCAGTCACCACTGTAATATCTAGATAAAAGGGACAGTCACTACAGTAATACCTAGATAAATGGGACAGACAGTGCATTAATACTTGGTTAAAAGGAACAGACTGAACAGTAATTCCTGGATGAAAGGGATACACAACACAGTAAGACCTGGTTAATGTTGACGGACAGTTCAGTAATATCTGGTTAAAGGTGTAAGACCGCATGGTAATTCCTGGATAAAAAGGGACAATCACTACAGTAATACCTGGATAAAAGGGACAGTTACCACAGTAAGACATTAATAACAGGAACTGACAATGTAGTAATACATGGTTAAAGGGGAAAGACAGCATAGTAATTCCTGTATAAAGGGGGCAGACACGACAGTAATCTATCGATATAAAAATGTATGTATGTGCATTAAGCTGCAAATTTCCTATAATATCCAATTTGCTCTACCTCGGGATTGATATATTTTCATTTATGTTAACCGCAGGGGAATGTTTTTAGTTTATAATAATTTCGGCCTCTCGTGGATCCGAACCAGCTCACAGAGGACTCAGCCAACAAGTGAGGTGTAAGTTGATACCCATTCTGACCTTATAAATCACTGACAAACTCAGGTATTTGTAATTAGAATCGATATCCAACCCCCTCTGCCATGTTAACAGAGTCGAATTTTTATCACATCATCGTGATTCATATAAACATGCATTAAGCTACAAATGTCCTTTAATATCCAATTCGCCCTACCTCGGAATTAATATAATTCCATATATGTTAATCGAAGGGGAATTTTTTAGTTGATAATAATTTCGTCCTCTCGTTGATTCAAACCAGCGCACAGAGAAATCAGGACTTTAGTTAGTTATTGACTCGGCCAACAAGTGAGGTATAAATTGATACTGATTCCGGCCTTACAAATCATTGTTGAACTCTGGTATTTGTAATTGGAATCGAAATCCACCCACGTAGCCATACTATGTATTTTTATCACATCACCATGTTTCATATACATGCACTAAGGGCAAGGCCTATGGGTCTTGACCTATCGGATCAACAGCGCCAGGCCTCTATGGATGACCTATGGGAAGCCTTAGACCAATGCCCCTACAAGAATAGCCAAAGACACACCTTCAAGGGTCGGAGTGAGGAAGAAGGGTGTGCTTTCAAAAGGGGGAAATGCCCAATGAACAACTTGGATAAAGACGAGAGGAGTTCCAAGAAAAGGGATATAACCACTCAAACAGAGATTCTTTTAAAACATGACCCTCCCATAGTCAAAATAGGAATACCAGAGGCGGTCCGAGGAAGGTAGATCGAAATATAAGTAAAAGAGAGCTTAAGACCAGCAGAACAGAAAAATGGGAAGAACACAAGAACAAACGAAGGGAGCAAGAAGAGAAGAGGGTGGAGGGAGGAGGGGGTTGTCTAATTAATAATGAGTTAATTAACGTGGTAGGTGCGACCCAGTAGGCAAAGCTTTGTTTTAAACTCTTCCACACTGTTGCTGTTTACATATTTTGTATGTAAAGAAGTTCCCACAACGACTGCCTACTTTTGTTATGCCTTTCAATATTTTGAATGTTTCTATTAGTTGTTGCCCTCACCATCGCTGTGTTTCTAAAGAAGTCACACATGTTCAGGCAATCTAGTTGTCTTTGGTAACGTATTTGCTTGATGGATGGAATTGGCCTTGTGGCTCTTGCTTGTACATCTTCTAATCTATTTATGTCCCTTCTTAGTGACAGTGACAAAAACTGTACTGCATATTCAAGTTGTCTAACTATTGATGTGTATAGTGTATCTGAACTGCCTCTTTATGTATCCCACTAGTTTCTGTGCCTTCTTTTCAGCTTTTATTCACCGTTTTGTAGATTTTAAGTCCTAAGTAATAATGACTCCAAGGCCCTCCTCTTGTTCTACACTATTTATGTCAAGCAGCATGTGGTTAGCATGAGGGTTGTTTTTTTCCTGTCATTTTTTAAACTTTCTACTGTCTCTGGGTCTGCTGTATTTATACCTAGTCTGGTGTCGTCTGCAAATTAGGCTATCCTGCTAGTTAATCCTACATCAGTGTCATTAATATAAATAAAAAAACAACAGCGGGCCAAGGACAGAACCCTGAGGAACTCCTCGTCACATATGCCCATTCTGATTCTTCACAGTTTATTACGACTCTCGGTTTTCTTTTAGTTAGCCAGTCTTCAATCCAGTCTGCTATTTCTACTACAATTCCTAAAGCTCTAACTTTTGTCATTAGTTTCTTGCGTGGAATTTTGTCAAAGGCCTTTTGGAAATCTAAGTAGAATATATCTATTGCTCTGTTACTATCATAAATACCGAGCATGTTATGGAAAAAACCCAAGAGGTTTGATAGGCAGGATCTGTTTTGTCTGAAGCCGTGTTGACTGTTTAACAACAGGTTTTTTCTATCAATGTGATACACAGTTTAATCTGCAATTATGGACTCAAAAATCTTACAACGAACTGACATTAATCAGATTGGTCTATAATATCCTAGTTCTTCTCTTGGACCTTTTTTGTAAACTGGGGGCACATTAACTAGTTTGTATCCTTTAGATGACTTGTTGGTCTGCTGTTTTTCTGTAGAGTTTATATAGGTGAGGAACTATCTCCTCTTTTAACTCCTTAATTTCTCTTGGATGAATCCTATTTGGTCCAGGAGATCTGAACTTGTTCAGTTTTCTATTTTGCTTTTAACATCATTTTCTGTAAATATTATTTTGTCAAGTAGTTCTGCCCCTTCATATCTAATAGCTAGTAAAAAACTTATTCAGTAATTCTCCTAAAGGACTATGTTATTTCTAATTGGCTTCCTATTATTAGCATGAGCAAAGAATTCTTTTGAGTTTTCCTTACAAGCTGATGCAACTCTCTTACCCTCATTTAACTTTGCATTTCTTAATAATTTATCCACCATTCTACAGTGTTCTTTATGCCTGCTTGCTTCTTCTGGTGTTGGGTGTGGATTCATTGATTTGTGTACTCTGTCTCCCTCTTTTATTTTATTCTTAATTTCTTTGTTGAACCACTTAGGCTAAGGGTTGTTATTTGTTAGTATTTGTTTTAATGGAAGTGTTTTTCTGTGTATTCTTCTAGAAAAGCTTCCCGGTAATTGTTTATGTCTGTGTTTTGGTTGTACTCTAGATTTTTAACGTACTCCTTTAGTTTTCTTAGGTCACCTGTAGTCTAATCTTTTTAGTACCTTCTCTTTTTTTCATGTTGAATATTAATGTGAAATGTAATCATTTTATGGTTGCTTTTGCCTAGAGTTGCACCTACTGAATGAGAGAGAGAGAGAGAGAGAGAGAGAGAGAGAGAGAGAGAGAGAGAGAGAGAGAGAGAGATTCATCTGTTGTCATTCAGAGTTTTCATGGGCAGCACTGGGTTGGTCAGCTAGTACCTGGATTAAAACGACAGACAGTACAGGATATCTGCTTAAAGGTGCAGTTAGTAAAATAATACTGAGGTAAAGGTGTCAGAAAGAACAGCAATACTTGGATAAAAGGGACATTTACCACAGTAATAGCCAGATAAAAGGGATAGTCACCACAGTAATAGCCAGAAAAAAGGAATAGTCACTGCAGTAAATCTTGGATAAAAGGAACTGTCACTACAGTAAGTGACAGACAGAACAGTAATGACTAGATAAAAGAGACAGTCATCACAGTAATTTTTGGATAAAAGGGACAGTCATCACAGTAATAACTGGATAAAAGGGACAGATAGCACAGTAATACCTGGTTAAAAAGGAAGGTCACCACAGTAATAACTGTCAGTTCATCCACGAGTGTTCGGAGGGTGAACGTTCGCATGAAAAAATCAGAACTGTCAATATGACCGACAAAATAAATCTGTCAGTAGAAAATCCCAGCCTTGGTTTAGGCCTAAGGCTCTTGATTATGAAGTAAGGTTTGACTTAGGGGAGGGATAGTGTGACTATTTCTTTCTAATTGGTGTCTTTTTTTTGGGGGGGGGGGGGGGCGGGGGGCGGGGGAGGGATCAGCCATAATGTCCACTAGTCTAGTAGTCGAGATTAACTTTTTTTTTTTTTCCTTACGTAAAATATTCGCTTTTCGATATAACTTATTTCATATTTATAAAATGAGTTAATGCAACAGTAATTCCAGTAATATATTATTATTCAAGTACTCTCTCTCTCTCTCTCTCTCTCTCTTCTCTCTCTCTCTCTCTCTCTCTTTTGTCTCTTTTGCATCGTGGATAAGTTGACAGGCCGTCAGCTCATGACCTGGACTCAGGTGAAATGAAGCCTCTCCATTTCCTCCACGACTAGTCAAGAATTTTAGTCGTACTTTCAGCATCCAGGGACGTTAAGACCTGACCAGTTAAAAGAACTCCATTTCTCTTCTGGGTGAGTTTAGCATCATAACACCTACGATTAAAGATACAATGAACATTATATCCTGAGATGATTTATTCAGTCTAAATTATTAATCTTGATAAATAGCGTTGCAACTAATAGCATGATGCGAATTAAAGGCCTCCAAGCAAGAAAATCAAAGAAATCAACAACAAAATAATATCCAAATAAACAAACGCGAAAGCCAGTGCTGAATAAAAGTTAGTTTAGAGTTAACGAGAATCAGTATCGAAGTTTTTTTTTTTTTTTTTCATTCAACTTCGAAGGGAGGAGCGACCGGAAACTTTAGCGAAGGGTCTTAACAAAGACCAGATGCTAAAGAGGTGAGCACCTTCAGAAGGATGCTCTGGCGTCTGCGAGAGGGAAACGTCAGTTGCATTTAGAATTGCCGAGAAACAAAAATGATAAAACACAGAAACAAACACAAGTCGTTCAGAAATTATTATACAGAGTACTATGTAGAATTTGGGCCAAAGACCAAGCACTGGGGCCTATGAGGTCATTTAGCAATGAAAAGGAAATTGACAGTATGAGGTTTGAAAGGTGTGACAGGAGGAAAACCTCGCAGTTGCATTATGAATCAATTGTTGGGAGACAGCAGACAGTAAGCTGGAAGATAAGAAGAGAACATAAAAGAAGGTACGTACAGTAAAAGGAACGAAAACTGTTGTAGCTAGGGGCCGAAGGCACGTTGCATGGAACCTGAAGTAATGCTTACAGTGCACTTCCCCCTACGAGGTAGTTTAGAAATCGAACCTCGTGGCAAAGAAGCATTTGTCACGCACAAGCAAGAGGAATTAATATTTCTGAGCTGCAAAGAATTTCGTTATTGTTATTATTATTATTATTATTATTATTATTATTATTCTTATTATTATTATTATTTGCTTCTAAAAATAAAGCAAAGAACGCTTACCTATTTAAAAAGAGTCATAACATACATAGTACGACTTTGGTAACAATGATACGGACATTTACTGAACAATAATATTCACATAATTACAGAAAACTAATAAATCAGCGAATATACTATCAAGTCAATATGGAACATGGCGCTCCAAAAATACAGTAATTAGTACATACTAGTAACCTACACAAATATATTTAGGACATCTACTTCAGAATCATCAGTTCTCCGTCACTAGGACGACTACGGTATGCGCTCAAATCCCGAGAAAATAAAAATTACATCACTTTACTTATTTGTGTACGCTTTGCGATGTGAAAAATGAAGTATCTCACTTTCATCTCCCACCCCCACCCCCATCCCCTGCCCTCGAATAATGAAAGCGGAATAATTAATGTTGTGGGGAAATGAATTTTGTTATAGCTGTGATAAGTACTCGTGTTGTTAATTTCTCTCTCTCACACACACACACACTCTCACTCTCTCTCTCTCTCTAGGAAAAACAGCTGAATTAATGAGGTCGTTGTCAAAATTTCTCACTTTTTTTTTTTTTTGCATTATTTGTGTGTTAAATCAGGTGCCTGTTGATCTTTGATGTAATGATGCTTAACCTGGCGTTTTCCCCACCCCGTGTTGTGTTTTTTTTTTTTTTTATGAAATTTTTGATATACAGCAAGAATATACGAATAAATTAGTAATTTTAATCTCTTTTCCTAGTTAGTTTGAAGTGCTTCATTGGCTTCTCGGTTATTTTCCTTCTATCTCAAAGTCCTTCCGTTTTAGTTACCTGAATAAAATTTATTACAAATGTATAAACAGGAAAAACATTACATCAAATATCTACATACACAAAGCAATTGAAAGAAATCAACTTCAGTTATAATTTTATGTGATAACTTAAAATGAAATCCGTCGAATTATAATAAGATCAATATTTGAGATTTAATTCACACAAAAATATATTTCATACCCAGATTATTTGTGCGGCCATGCGTGTCTTAATCAACAGACAAACAGATACAAGGATAAGGGAACAGACAGAGACGAGAGAGAGAGAGAGAGAGAGAGAGAGAGAGGAGAGAGAGAGATTGAGAGAGAGCACGCTGGCTGCGAGCAGTACTTTACCCAACTCGCAAATAAAAGCGGAGGCCGTAGAAAGGACTCCCCACATATCCCAAACTGCTTCCCATCTTTACAGGAAGTCCATCCTATTGGTTGACACGTCCCTTGGCACTTAGTACTGATGGGGTACAAAGGCCTGTAGACGACGCTCTGACCCTAAAGGGAACGAGAAATTGTACTACAGCCCAGGCCTCGTAATCTCCTGTAGAACATGTACCAGCACGTTTTTCAATTACATTCCTGACAAGGAGAGAACATGGACACGCTCTCTCTCTCTCTCTCTCTGTGTGTGTGTGTGTGTGTGTGTGTGTGTGTCTCTCTCTCTGTCTGTCTCTCTCTTTCATTTTTGCACTGTTTTAAGTCTATGTACATTGACAGTCTTCTCCCTCTCTCTCTTTTTCCTTATTAGCACAGTTCGGGTCTATGAACAAGGGCGTTCTCTCTCTCTCTCTCTCTCTCTCTCTCTCTCTCTCTCTCTCTCTCTCTCTGCTATTCTACATAATTCTCGGTTTAAGGACGAAGACAATCTCTCTCTCTCTCTCTCTCTCTCTCTCTCTCTCTCTCTCTCTCTCTAAGCAGTTCAGGTCTTTGGACAAAGGTAATCTCTCACTCTGGACAATAAAGACAATCTCTCTCTCTCTCTCTCTCTCTCTCTCTATCTCTCTCTCTCTCTCTCTCTCTCTCTCTCTCCCTCTCTCCTTCCTTTCAGCACAATTTGTCTATGGACAAAGACTCTCTCTCTCTCTCTCTCTCTCTCTCTCTCTCTCTCTCTCTCTCCCCTGCTTTGCACGGTTCGGGTGTATAGAAGAAGCGAGTCTCTCAGAAATCTCCTTTGTTTGCTAGCCAACAAAGCAACTTTCCTAAAGAGTCTGAGATATTGAGCTAATTATCTTTAATACCAGACTCAAGTGACATTGCTTCCATTACGTACATTTCCTTTTATTCAAGGAAAATAAATCTTCACTGATTGTAAGATTGGGCATTCAGATTTTTACTCGAATTGAGGAAATATTGTTTCTTTAAAACACTTACTTATTCAACTGCGTATATTGTGAAATAAGCAGTAATGGAAATATGATCTGGTTTATCTTTAAGCTCATCATGACTGCTGTCAGGCATGACGTTTATCATCTGGATTACAGTAGTAGAAGAGATGTGGATAATGCAACAAACTTTTGTCCTCAAGGAGGCTTTGTACATTAATTTCAAGGGTTTCTGAAAGAAAAATTCAAGGTGTGTATTAGAAAGGTGATGTTTTCCTAATATATCATGTCATGATCATCTGCATTGGCGTTTCCACAGGACATTGGTCAATGAAGACACTACAGGGATTTCAGGGTTATTGGGCATTGCATGTGAAATATAATTCGCTTCCTTCTTGTTACAAAGATTTTTTATGTTTTTGTGGCCAAAAATTGCTCATTATTGTTGTAATTCTTGAATGGCGGACCTGAGGACACAGTAATAATCGACAAATTAGGCCTCTAAGCTTCTGCAGTAATGGTCTCTGCTTTTGCATTAAAAAGATAACTGTTCTTATCGAGTAAAACATTAATATCATCTGTGACTTTATACAGCATGGAGGCAAATGTAAAGGCTGACTCTGTTCCTTTATTTCTGCATTGTCAATCAACAAGTCTTTAATTTCATACGAAAATGTATGAGGCTAAGCAAACCAACCAGTACTGTCAATATCAAAATTGCTTTTTACATGATAAAATTTGTCACTAAAGAACTAGTATACGAAAAACAGAAATTCAAAATAAAATTTCAGTAAAACACCTTTGTAATTAACAGGGAAATAAGGAGCTCCGGATATATCATACTTTAACCTACAAGTAAAGACAGTTAGATGCTTTCCACTCCGAGAATGGCTGAAATTAACAATTTGAGATGCACGAAAGAAAACAAAAGAATTCAAAGCGGATACCAGTTACTTTTGCATAAACTTTTGCCTGCGTTATACTGGGTTAAAACAAAAAGGCAGCTTCCCTTGCATAAGCAAATATTTTGCTTCATCCGGAAAAAAGCACAAATGCTTATCTAAAACAAACACACAAGAAATGAAACCAAACCTGAATGTAAACATCAACTCTCTCCTTATCCCTCGTTCTCGGTATAAAAAAAAAAAAAAATGAGTTTTTCATCTCTTGTTTTTCTCTTTAGAACAGCGCAGGCAAATTCTCCAATACCTAGTTTACGACCACTTTCCACAAACGCTCTTCTTGTTGGAGATGACTGCTCTTTATTTATTTACCCACTCATTTTATTTATTAATTTACTTATTATTTCACTTAATTATTGCACTATATATTTATTGAATTACTAATGTATTAACTGATTTTTTGAATTATTAAATTACCGAATTATTAAATAATTTATTAATTTGTTATTCAGTTATTCTCTAACCCAATATTAAAAAATGCATCTATCTATCTATCAATATATATATCTATCTATGCATTTATTTATGTTATTATTCATTTATTCATTCATTTATTGGGTTGATTGGTTGGGTAGTAGATTGTGGCTAAGATTCATGGTTAATTTGACTTAGTTCTTCTATTATTCAAAGTCTTATGAGGAACTTTTGATCATGCACAAATCATCTAATAAGCCTAAAAGACAAAATATAAGAATGGAAATGCAGATGGGGGCACTGCTCAGATTCAATTGAAGTTACTTGTTGTTAAAAGAAAGTCAAGATGAATCCTC
>NC_087215.1:53060063-53093027 GCF_015104395.2 Macrobrachium nipponense | reverse complement strand
TGTTCCTTAAAAAGAATGCCATGCATCTTGGACTGGGCATATCTGTCTCTTACCGAACACCATAAGTTCTCCGCAGAAACCTCTACAATCCCTTGTTCTTCGAAGGATTCTCTTAGAGCCCTGACAGGACACAGGACTCTTTCTGGCTCTTGACCAATGATCTCCGCCATACCCTTGATCTCAAACTCCTTTGGCCAAGGGTTGGAGGGGTTCTCATTCTTAGCCAGAAACGTCATTGCAAAAGAGCAGACCGCATTATGCCCTTTGAAGCTGACGTGCTTACTAATAGCTTGTATCTCGCTAACTCTCTTCGCCGTCGCCAGAGCAGTTAGGAATACAGTCTACTTCGTCAAGTCTCGCAAAGACACAGTGTGAAGAGGATCAAAGCGACTTGACATTAAAAACTTTAGGACCACGTCTAAGTTCCAAGAAGCAACTTAGGAAGAGGTACCTTGGTGGTCTCAAAAGATCTCAAAGATCATGGAGATCTTTGTTATTGGCTAGGTCTAGACCTCTATGACGAAAAACACAGATAAAACACTTCTGTAGCCCTTAATGGTCGACACTGCAAGCTTCAAATCTCGTCTGAGAAAAAGTAGGAAGTCGGCGATCTGGCTCACAGAGGTCGTGGTAGAGGGAAACTCCTTTCTCTTACACCAGCTCCTAAAAGCTGCCCACTTCGATTGGTAAACCGCGATTGATGATGGTCTCCCGAGGTGGCGATAGCTTTAGCCACCTGTCTCGAAAACCTCTCGCTCTGGCCAAGCTTCTGGATAGTCTGAACGCTGTCAGACTCAGAGCAGAGAGGTTTTTGTGGTACCTCTCGAAGTGGGGCTGTTTGAGTAGATCTCTCCTTAACGGAAGAGATCTCGGAAAATCTACCAGGATGACATCACCTCTGTGAACCAGTCCGCTGCGGGCCAAAAGGGGCGATTAACGTTAACCTCGTCCCTTCCGAAGCTGCAAACTTTCTCATCACTTCCCCCAGGATCTTGAAGGGGGGAAATGCGTAGAGATCTAAACCCGTCCAATCCCATAAAAGGGCGTCTACTGCTACTGCTCCCGGATTGAGAACCGGGGAGCAGTAAAGAGGAAGTCTCGTCGTTCTTGAGGTTGCAAAAACGTCCACCAAGGGACATCCCCAAAGACCCCACAGCTCCTGGCATACGTTCTGATGGAGGGTCCACTCTGTCGGCAGCAACTGTCCTTGTCGACTGAGTATATCCGCACGGACGTTCTCGACTCCAGCAATGAACCTTGTCAAGATCGTGATTTCTCTCTCCTTCACCCAAAGCAGAATCTCTTTCGCAAGAGCGAACAGGGAGCGAGAGTGCGTTCCCCCTTGTTTCTTCAAGTATGCCAGGGCTGTAGTGTTGTCTGAGTTGACTTGGACTACGCGACGGGAGACTTTGTCTTGAAAGAACCGGAGCGCTAATTGAACCGCTGCCAGCTCTTTGAAGTTGATATGCCATGCTACCTGTTCCCCTCTCCAGATGCCTGACACTTCTTCCCCCCCTAGTGTTGCTCCCCACCCCGTGGATGACGCGTCGGAGAACAACACTAGGTTCCGAAGCTTGAGGGACATGCCCTCTGACAGCTTCAACGGATCGAGCCACCATCTTAGATGGCTCTTTACCTCTTCTGAGATGATCAAAGTCATTTCGAGGTTGTTCTTCTCTGTCCAACTGTCCGACAGGAAGAACTGAAGAGGTCGAAGGTGTAGCCTCCCCAGGGAAACAAACTTCTCCAGCGAGGAAATGGTCCCCAGCAGACTCATCCATTCCCTCACCGAGCATGAATCCTTCCCTAGAAAGGCTGACACTTTTTCTATGCCTTGTTGCTGACATTCCTGGGACGGAAAAGCCCGAAAAGCCACTGAATCCATCTGAATCCCCAGATACACGATGGACTGTGTTGGGGTCAGATGTGACTTTTTGAAGTTCACCAGAAGTCCCGGGGACGCAGCTAAAGACAGAGTCGTTTGCAGGTCCTTCAGGCACCGGGTCTGCGAAGAGCCTCGTATGAGCCAGTCGTCCAGATAGAGCGAGATCCTGATGTTGGAAAGATGGAGCCACCTCGCCACATTCTTCATTAAGATGGTGAAGACAAATGGGGCCGTACTCAGTCCGAAACAAAGACCCCTGAACTGAAAGACCTTTCCTTTCAGGACGAACCGAAGGTACTTCATAGATTGGGGATGTATCGGGACGTGAAAGTAGGCGTCCTGAAGGTCGAGTGATACCATCCAATCTACAGGTCTTAAGGCCCCCAGAACTGACAGATGTGTCTCCATCTTGAACCTCTGCTTCTCTATAAAGAGGTTCAGACGACTTACGTCCAAGACCGGCCGCCACCCTCCCAATTGTTTCGATACAAGAAACAATCTGTTGTAAAATCCTGGCGTTGCCAGGTCTAAGACCTGTTCCACTGCTCGCTTTTCGAGCATCTGCTCGAGCAGGTCGAAGAGTATTTTCCGCTTTTCTCGAGGTTACGACGGGGACAAGTCCCTGGGAGTGAAAGTCAGCGGGGGCGGCTTTACGAAAGGGATTTTGTACCCCTTCTCTATGATGTTGAGAGACCAGGTGTCCGCCTCTCTCTCTCTCCAGGCTTCTCAAAACAACTGCAGCCTGGCTCCTACCGGTGACTGAAGGACGGATCTCTTACTTCTTGCCCCTAGACTTAGCTGGGGCTCTACCTCTAGGAAGACTTCTTCCTCGGGGTGAAGATGTAGCTGAAGTTCCTCCACGAAAGGGCTTCTGCTTTCTACTAGACTGGGCTCCTGAAGACGTGGAAGGCCCCGTAGGACGTCACGACGACTGAGCCAAAAGGTCTTGAGTGGCTTTCTCTTGAAGGCTTACTGCCAGATCCTTCACCATAGCCTGGGGGAAGAGATGGCTCGAAAAAAGCGCAAACAAAAGCTCTGCCCTCTGTGTGGGAGAGACAGACTTAGCAGCAAAATTGCAATAAAGTGATCTCTTCTTTAAAACGCCTGCTGAAAAATGAGAGGCTAACTCCTCCGAGCCATCTCTGATGGCCTTGTCCATGCATGACAACACACTGGACAGCTCCCCGAGGCTAACTGAATCTGGCTTACGAGACTGGTTGTCTAACACTCCCAGACACCAGTCTAAGAAGTTGAATACTTCCAAAGACCTGAAAAGGCCTTTCAAAAGATGATCCAGTTCAGACGTCGTCCACGAAATCTTCGCTGAAGCTGAGAGATCTCCTAGAGGCATCCACAACACTGGCAAAATCTCCTTGCGCCGAAGTAGGAACTTTCAGTCCCAACTCCTCACCAGTTTCGTACCACATCCCTGCCTTACCGCTAAGCCTAGACGGAGGCAGGGCGAAAGTGGTCCTTCCTTGCGCCTTCCTAGATTCCATCCAGGTATTAACCTTACGGAAAGCCCTCTTGGTCGATAGCGAAGTCTTCATCTTAACAAAACCAGGTGCTTTGCTTGCTTTCGACGAAGAAAACTGCGAGGGAGGAGAAGGCGGAGCAGAAGGAAGGAAGGTATCCCCGAACGAATCACGGAGAAGCCGAGCTAAGACTTGGTAGTCCAAAGAAGCAGATGTCGAAGGTTGATCTCCTTCAACCTCTTCAGAAGAGCAGCTTAACTCTCCTTCTTGCTTACCAGAGTGAAACCCTGAAGGAAGAGGTAAAAGACCCTTCACTCCGAGTCTCATATCTGAGCGATGTCGAGAAGAACCAACCAAAGGATCAACCAAAGCTTGAGGTGAACGTGATGTTGCACGTAGACGTGAAGCGTCAGCAATAGACTCGGGAAAAGCGTCCGAGTGAAAGCGAACTTCCACGTTCGCGTCCAAAGCGCTTTTACGAACTCCTCTAGTAGCGTCCAGAGGAGCGTCCATCCTAGCGTCCATGCGAGCGTCCAGCGAAGCGTCCAAACAAGCGTCGAGCGAAGCGTCCCTCCGAACGTCACGCGAAGCGTCCTTACGAACGTCCTGTGAAGATACCGGAACTGCAAACTGACGAGCGGCACGCTGATTGTCGACACGAGCAGGTCTACGAGGAGCAGAAAAGGAAGACGCTTTTTCCTTACTACGAGGATCCAAACGTACTGAAGTCCGTCCCATAGGCTCAACTTCGTCGTCCACAAAAGCGTCGAGATCGGAATGCCGATCGTCCTCTCGCCGAGAAGAGAGGGGAGCGCGATGAGACCTCTCTCTCTCCAAAGAAGAACGAAGTCTAGAGGGCGAAACAACCAGAGACGGGGAAGAACGAGGAGAAGGCGGAGGAGACTGTCTGGTCCTTTTGACCGGCAGTCTGTCGTCCTTCCTGCGACGAGGAACCATCTCCCTCTGCTTAAGCAAGGCATCCAGTTGACGTTGCATAGCGAGTATCACTTCAGTCTGAGAAGTCTCCTTGCGAGGAGAAGAGCTGTGCCTGTGAGAAGGCGAGGGGCGAGGGGATGCCTTCTTCCTTCTCACAGGAAAAGCCCTGGCTCTAGAGCGACTGGGGCACTCGAAGGGCGTCATCGTCAGATGACGTCTAGTCTTCTTCTGGGGCGGAAAAGCTACGCTTTCCGGAGAAGACCGCCAATAAGACAAAGCATGACGTGAAGCGTCTTGATCTTGAAAGGTCCTCTTCAGAAGCTGCAAATCCGGACGAGATTCCCACCCCTTGCGCGGGGAGGACGCGTCGGAGGACAAAAAACAATCCTTAAGGAGGCGTGCTCCAAAGTCACGTATGTCAAGCTATCGATCCAATATCAAAAAACCCAAAAAGTCAAGAGGATACTTAAGCAAGAACAGTTTTCCAAAATCCTGAGGCGGAGGTGATGTAAACAGTGTTTTACAACACCGGGCGACAGAAGAAATCTGATAGAAAAAAAAATGGGAATGGTTCCTGATACCCGCCTCCCAGCGGCGGGAATGGGTACTAACCAACCCTACTCCCACTACGGGTGTCGTAAGTTTTAGAAATTCTGTCGGACTTCAGAGAATACAGCTATATATATATCTGACAGGTAAGCTTCATGAACAAACTAAATTTAACTAGGATTTCAGCGGAATAATAAAGTTACCTGTCCAGTGTCCTTTTGTATCCTTGTTTGACTAAATACTTCGAATAATGAAGGAAAACCCGGCATTTTGTCTTACTGTAGCTATGGCATTCATTTTGACTGAGACAATCGATATCCTACCGATTGTTTGCAGTGCAATGTGGGATACGGTGAATTTTATCATTATTTGTCTAATGGTGGTAAAGAAGTTGCGATTGAATATGCTCAAAGACATATTTCAATTCTAAAGAAAAAACGCTGCGAGCGTTGTGGAGCTATATGCCGGATCGACTACAACAGGAATGCCTTTAGGTGTGATCGCTCTGTAGTGACGAAAGGAAGTCGGCAGCGTAAGAGATGTAATTTAGAGTGTTTCCTTGTCCAGAGGAACGTGGTTGGAAAAATCCCATCTGTTTTGAAGTTAATTTGGATTTTAAGTTATGGAGTAGTCCTAACTTTTGTTATAACTTGGCTGAAGGGGAATTGAAGCTTTCCGAACTTTATTATATCCTTCAACTCCATAATATTCTGGTAAGTGGGCGTATACTTGTGTTAATTTTTTTTCGACCATTCATCCTATAAGTTAATATATGGGTGAAGTGGGGGGGGCCGCGTGACACCCAAATCCATCCGCCACGGTAAGTAGCCTTACTCTAACCCCTGTGGCTAGCGCGCGCAGCGCAACATTACCTCTTGCCAGAACATGTCGTACTTGCCAAGAATCTTTAAATACGTGGATAAGGCACAAAGCGCCGTTCCGCCACGGCCTTACTGACAGTACACATAAATCGATCATCGCAGATATGTAGTCGCTCCCTACTTTACTTGTTGTTGTTTTGGTATTGCCGCCATATTGATTTTGGTGTTCTACCGCCGATTTCGGTCGGCGGTCGAGTGGGCCTGCGAATCTGTAGGTGCTCCAAGGTTAGGTTGGGGATGTTAGGTTAGCTGGTGACCTTGTCTTAATTATGCATTTGTTACGATTATTATTGCTGCAAAGCACTCATCCTTTCTGGTATATCCCCACCCAAAAACCCTGGTTCCCAACTGGGGGCCCCCAAGCTTGTTGGGTGGAAAAGGGTGTTAAGATAACATGTCCTCAAGAAAATAAGATCAGATTCATTGAAAATGCACCATAAAATGAAGGATTATTAATTTTTTTTTAGAAAATGGTGATGCGGCTTGTTTCTGAAGAATTACCATAAATAGAGATTAACTCCATTATTTTTCTAAAAATAATAAAAAATATTATTTTTAGTTATGTATGTTTTTTCCCCTAAAAAAGTACTAAAACTTCGTTATCATTGTGAACCAACAAAAATTATTATTATTGTCATCATTATGATTATGACAGCAACACTTACATTCAGCGGCGAAGTGAATGTGCAGAAATTAGTCTGGAAGTGTTTTCCTGTTCCCGTAGTTCTTGCCTTAGTCAACAAACAGAAAAAGGGCGTCACAGGGCTGATGGTTGAGGAAGGGGCCTAATGTCCTCATACTCCCAGGCCGTAGTATCATGCTTGTCTTCAGAATACGGGTCAGCTTGGTCTTGTCCTTATAGACCCCAAGTGCCTGCAGGGCATTTTATTTGTTGATTTAGCCTTCCAGCCGCTCCCTCCCTTTAGGAGTCATGTAGCTACACAGAGGCTGAAGGTCCCTGACCTCAGCAGAGCGCAATATGCCTTCAGGAGCTTGTGGGCTGCTAACTCTTGCTTGAGACGAGTTGCTTTCTTTTCCTTCTTCTCCAGTTCACTGAGCTTGATTCACAGGCTGGTTGGACGCATACTTCTGTAGGGGAATAAAAGCAATATCTTATGAGTGGTAAAAATACACCAGTAGAGGGACAGCATGACAGAATGTTTGCTTGGTTGGTTGAAAAGCAGGAACCAGGGGTGGTTTCAGTTCAGTTAAATAAGTCTTTTGTCTCACTGGCGAGGCAGGCCTCTGGCTGTACATCATTTGCAGTAGGTCAAAAAAATGCCATTACTGCATTCACAGACATAGACCAGTTGTGGTCCTGATCTCTGGTATAGTAGGACGGGATCCTCTCCGGTCTTATGTCGGTTGGACCCCGTTTTAGAAACAATCTTCTTAGAGATGGACTCAAAACCTTCCATTTAATTTCATAGGATTAAACAAAATACACCACAGTCAAAGCAACAGAATACCCTTTGTTTCTCTTCCTTCTTGGGATTATTGTCCTCTTGAAAGGAATTTGTTCACAGATGCAACCAATAATACAGACATTTTATCTGTAGTCTGTCATTACCAGTTTCTTAGTTTTTCTAAAAAATATCGCTGACCTTCCCTCCGATCAAACACTGACGGCAACCCGTCCTTTCACGATGGCCCAGTTTTATTTATTCCTTTCACTAACCTTATCGTTGAATGGCTCATGTCTAACCCGTATCTGAGGCAATGGTTTTCTGCCAGCCCTCCTAACAGTTTCAGTGCACGGGACCAACGCTTTTTCTTCTCCCTTTATTCATGTTCAGGGGAATAACTATGGCTACTAGACAAAGTACCAGCGATATGAAACCCGTTGGAAATCTAAGAAACACATTAAAATCACCAAAAACACAGAAGTTAGTCAGTCATTCGATACACAACACACGACAAACTTTGTTTTGGTAAACGTGAGAGAGGCAGCAGTGCTGCCAACCTCTCGGAATCACTGTCAAACTTGATGTAGCTTACACACCAAAATCATGGACTTTTTCTACCGATGATCAATTAAGTGTTGGTGTTGTTGAACTGTGTGGGAGAAATCGTATTATTTTAGTGAACCTTTGAGGAAAATGAAAAAAATAAGTTCCAGCAATATCCCTTGGGAGTGGTACACTTGTTGCCCCCCCCCCCCCCCCCCCCCCCCCCCCCCCCCCCCCCCCCCCCCCCCCCCCCCCCCCCATCCCCCCCCCCCCCCCCCCCCCCCCCCCCCCCCATGAGCGAAGTAACCAGCCTTGGAGCGAACAAACTTATGCCATACGGTTGATAAAACTATTATTTTTAATAGGAAAATATAACTAAACAGCACCTTATTTTTCCTCACCGATACCGCTTCATACGAAACTGCATGAGAAAGCGAGTTCTGCTATCAAGTCAAACTAACAAAGCTCATATTCCAGTTTCATGAAACTTTCAGTAATATTCCAAAATACTACATTTAGTAAACCAAGATGGTTGGTATTTTAAATTCCTAATACTTTTAATCTAGTAGCCAAATACTAAGCGTACTACATGAGATTCAGGGCTTCTGTAACACGGTTTTTTGGCAATAACTTTTTATCTATGCATTTCATAGATATAACGCTTATTCACAATACACATTATATCTACACATAAATTTTGACAGTATTCTGCATTACGTAGGTTGAATAAATTTGGTATTTATAATGTAAAAGTGACTTTTTTTGAAGACGGGCCAACTTACTCAGAGATAAGGTTTCGAACACACTCGTTACGTAACTTATGACAGGATTTCTTCCCTCTTTCTCGATGGTTGATTGGCTATACGTAATGAAGGCTATACCTCTGGCAACAATGACATAAAAATTTAAATACCAGCAAAAGCAGTACACCTTTTGAACTCTGAATCCTCACCACTGATAATTGTCATAATGAACAAACCAACAAAATATGTTAATAAACTACAAAAACACTTTGATTATTAGTCTAACTCCCAAACCAAAGTAAGGTGTCCTAAGAAATTATAATCTACTTTATAGGTCACAATCAGATTGACAAGATGTAGGGAATAGTTGGTAATTTTCAAAGACATAGTAGACAAGCTTGATTTGATAACTGCTGTATCCAATGTCAAGCAATTTATATTTATTGGCTATCTACCTATTTACTGAAAAAAAAAAATAGCCGTTACCGTATTTTGGCTTTAAACCTTCACCAATAATTATCGTCAGAATGATGACTTCATGAGGCTCCACCCACTTTGGCCTCGTTGTAATTCAGGATAACACTGAAGGCTATCATGGACATTGTTGTATTAGAAAATCTAACTTCTGGCTTTAAAAACTTATTTCTCAAGTAGTTTGTAAGAAGTGCTAAATGATCCTCAAGGATCCCAGCAGTTTGGCCGTAAACGTTTTAATTCATGTATATTGCTGCTATTACTAATTTTGCGGCACTACTGCTACAGTAGTATTACTACGCTAGCACAGATACCCCACCCACATCTATGTATCATTCCGCCATTCATAAAGTCTTTATATCCAACATGGTCGTACAGACTAAAGAAGAAAAAAAGTTATATCGGATGATCCGTTGGTCTGCTGGAGATTTTAGCACATATAAGAATACATACAGTCTCTCTCTTTCTCTCTCTCTTGGTGGCATAGTGAATAGTTAATGAAAATGTTCAAAATCCTGAATGACATTACAAGTATTATAATCACGTTACGCTAAATACAAATCAGACCATAAACATTGGATTTAAACTAGAAACTGAATAATTACCTATTCAGGCTATAGTAAGTATGGCCACGGGTTTTCTCTGGACTGTATAAAGTTGCAAGTCGTAAGACAAATGCAGTTTTGCAACCATGGGGACAATTCCAAATCCTATTAGCCATTCTTGACTACTATGGGTTTCAGAGCCGATGGAATAAGGTGAATGGGTTTGTCTGGTGGATGGGCGGGGCAACATTTCGTAAAACGATGTTTACTTTGCTTACATAATGAATGTTTTTCGACTCTTGGCTCGCAATCATTGGCCATGGCGTCGGCTAGATCATTTTTACTCTATAAAGATTAAAACTAACGGGTTTAGGTTATTGATAATGCTGACAACATTTGTGTGTGGTTGTAAAATATACATATGTCAACTTTCAGCTAAATCCAATGTTTTGATAAGGAGCAAAATCCAAAAAACCGTGTTACAGAGGCCCTGAATCTCATAGTGAATCATAAACAGGTTTCAAAAGACACAGGCCGAGATTGAGTCTAAGCACCGAACCTAAATTCGATAATTGTGTGAACAGCAGAGTGAATAATGTCAACTTTTATCTCCCTTGATAACCAAATAGTTGGGTCAATCGTCTACCACTGCCTCTAAACCAAAGTCTCAGGTACGAATCCTGGCTGACCAAGATGGACTTCTCTATTATAATTTATAAATTGCCTAAAGCTGGAATGTCAACTCCATACGGCTTCGCAATTTAGTCCGCACTGTCACGAGTACACAATTGTTCACTGAATTCTTTTGTTAACTCTTCGCCTTGCTTTTAATGAGGTTTTCGAATTAACAATTTCATCCTGTCTCTGGAGACGAATTGAGGGCGCTAGCGCTACGATCTTGCTTCTGGAGGCTTTTAAGTCCGTATTTTCTTAACTGTAGTGAAGCGGTTTTTGTTTATTTATTTACATTTTTTTTTATTTCCCTCTACCTTCTCTTATTTCATAACGAGCACCATAATTGGAAACTTGAATTTTAAGTCAATGGCCCCTCTTGGTGGGGTGTTCTGTAAATAATAATAATAATAATAATAATAATAATAATAATAATAATAATAATAATAATAATAATAATAATAATAATAATAATAATAATAACAGAAACCAAACAGCAACCTCCTTGGAAAAGGCGCCTGGGGAAAAGCAAATCATGGTGATGAGATCTGACTTGAGTAAACTGAAAGAGATGGCGGAAAAAAGGCTAAGAAGCTAGAAAACAAGGGAGGAACCCAACGAGAAATACAAAGTACAAGAGAGGGGACTAAACAACACAATAGAAGATGTAAAACAAAGGCTTAAGGCCAAAGCACATAAGATCCAACGGTACATGAACAGGAATAAGGGATACTAACAGAACAAACTATTCGGAACCAACCAGAAAAGACTATACAGCCAACTAAGAGGGGAAGACAACCACCCAGAAATTCCTGAAGCCGAACCAAGTAAGAGACTCTGGGAAAACATATGGAGTAATCCGGTTATTACAACAAACATGCAACATGGCTCCAGGAAGTCAAGGAAGAAGAAAACAGGGAGAATAAAACCAAAGATTCAACAGAGATCACGACAGACACAGTCAGACACCAACTAAAGAAAATGCCAAACTGGAAAGCCCCAGGTCCGATGAAGTCCATGGATACTGGCTCAAAAACTTCAAGTGCCCTACACCACGAATAGCAGAACAACTCCAGCATTGTATCTCAAATCACCATGCACCCAAATGGATGAAAACAGGAAGAACATCCTTAGTACAAAAAGACAAGAGTAAGGGAAATATAGCCAGTAACTACAGGCCTATCACCTGCCTACCAATAATGTGGAAGTTACTAACAGGTATCATCAGTGAAAGGCTATACAATTACCTAGAGGAGACAAACACCATCCCCCACCAACAGAAAGGCTGCAGAAGGAAGTGTAGGGGCACAAAAGACCAGCTCCTGATAGACAAAATGGTAATGAAGAACAGTAGGAGAAGGAAAACCAACCTAAGCATGGCATGGATAGACTATAAGAAAGCCTTCGACATGTTACCACACACATGGCTAATAGAATACCTGAAAATATATGGGGCAGAGGAAAACACCATCAGCTTCCTCAAAAATACAATGCGCAACTGGAATACAATACTTACAAGCTCTGGAATAAGACTAGCAGAGGTTAATATCAAGAGTGGGATCTTCAAGGGCGACTCACTGTCCCCACTACTCTTCGTAGTAGCCATGATTCCCATGACAAAAGTACTACAGAAGATGGATGCCGGGTACCAACTCAAGAAAAGAGGCAACAGAATTAACCATCTGATGTTCATGGACGACATCAAGCTGTATGGTAAGAGCATCAAGGAAATAGATACCCTAATCCAGACTGTAAGGATTGTATCTGGGGACATCAGGATGGAGTTTGGAATAGAAAAATGCGTCTTAGTCAACATACAACAAGGCAAAGTAAAGGGAACTGAAGGGATAAAGCTACCAGATGGGAGCAACATCAAACACATAGATGAGACAGGATACAAATACCTGGGAATAATGGAAGGAGGGGATATAAAACACCAAGAGATGAAGGACACAATCAGGAAAGAATATATGCAGAGACTCAAGGCGATACTCAAGTCAAAACTCAACGCCGGAAATATGATAAAAGCCATAAACACATGGGCAGTGCCAGTAATCAGATACAGTGCAGGAATAGTGGAATGGACGAAGGCAGAACTCCGCAGCAGAGATCTGAAAACCAGGAAACATATGACAATACACAAAGCACTACACCCAAGAGCAAATACGGACAGACTATACATAACACGAAAGGAAGGAGGGAGAGGACTACTAAGTATAGAGGACTGCGTCAACATCGATAACAGAGCACTGGGGCAATATCTGAAAACCAGTGAAGACGAGTGGCTAAAGAGTGCATGGGAAGAAGGACTAATAAAAGTAGACGAAGACCCAGAATATACAGAGACAGGAGAATGACAGACAGAACAGAGGACTGGCACAACAAACCAATGCACGGACAATACATGAGACAGACTAAAGAACTAGCCAGCGATGACACATGGCAATGGCTACAGAGGGGAGAGCTAAAGAAGGAAACTGAAGGAATGATAACATGCGGCACAAAGATCAGGCCCTAAGAACCAGATATGTTCAAAGAACGATAGACGGAAAAGTAGCATCTCTCCCATATGTAGGAAGTGCAATACGAAAAATGAGACCATAAACCACATAGCAAGCGAATGCCCGGCACTTGCACAGAACCAGTACAAAAAGAGGCATGATTCAGTGGCAAAAGCCCTCCACTGGAGCCTGTGCAAGAAACATCAGCTACCTTGCAGTAATAAGTGGTACGAGCACCAACCTGAGGGAGTGATAGAAAACGATCAGGCAAAGATCCTCTGAGACTATGGTATCAGGACGGATAGGGTGATACGTGCAAACAGACCAGACGTGACGTTGATTGACAAAGTCAAGAAGAAAGTATCTCTCATCGATGTCGCAGTACCATGGGACACCAGAGTTGAAGAGAAAGAGAGGGAAAAAATGGATAAGTATCAAGATCTGAAAATAGAAATAAGAAGGATATGGGATATGCCAGTGGAAATCGTACCCATAATCATAGGAGCACTAGGCACGATCCCAAGATCCCTGAAAAGGAATCTAGAAAAACTAGAGGCTGCAGTAGCTCCAGGACTCATGCAGAAGAGTGTGATCCTAGAAACGGCACACTTAGTAAGAAAAGTGATGGACTCCTAAGGAGGCAGGATGCACACCGGAACCCCACACTATAAATACCACCCAGTTGTAATTGGAGGACTGTGATAGAGCAAAAAAAAAAAAAAAAAAAAAAAAAAAAATAATAATAATAATAATAATAATAATAATAATAATAATAATAATAATAATAATAATAATAATAATAATAATAATAATAAAAAAGCATAAATTTCCAAAACGCCCAACCCAGCTGCAGATCACATCTCCGTATCAAAGCAGCATTCAATACCCGATGCCAATAGCCACGATCTCTCCTAATTCGTTATTGGCAAACTATTTGATAAATGCAGCATCAAATTAATTGCCCTTAATGGGATGTGATTACTCCTCCAAATACTCGAATATCATACAGACCAGTTTCCATTTTCGTTCGTTAGCACGAACGTTTTACATCGTCTTCTATTTTCTGGTTTTATTTACGTTAAATATAGATGATTTCAACATCATTCAAGTGGGTTTGTTTGCATTTTCTTCACAGATATTTGTATCCTAACCTTCGCGTACAGAATTATTATTATTATTATTATTATTATTATTATTATTATTATTATTATTATTATTATTATTATTATTATTATTATTATTATTATTATTATTATTATTAATTTTATTATTATTATTATTATTTTATTATTATTATTATTATTATTATTATTATTATTATTATTATTATTATTATTATTATTATTCAGAGGATGAACACTATTCATATGGAACAAGCCCACCACAGAGGCCACTGACTTGAAATTCAAGCTTCCAAAGAATATGGTGTCCAATAGAAAGACGTAACAGAAGGTAATAAGCATACATATATGCATATGTGTATATACAAATTGCGTGTACGAAAATATGAGAACAAAAGTAAAATCCTGCCTTTATCAGTTAAGACTAACTTTAATTGAAGAGCCACAGTATATACTTCCCGATTAACGTGTAAATAAAACCGTGTGGCAATAAGACTAACAGTATAGACTTGGGCTTAAGAAAAGGTTTTTTTAAGGCTCAACCGAGTGAACGACACCTGAAACACAAGGCAAACCATTCAAGCCTTTGAGAGTCCGCGAGAGAGAGAGAGAGAGAGAGAGAGAGAGAGAGGAGAGAGAGAGAGAGAGAGAGTGTTCACCCCTTTCCGGAGGCTTAGCTATAGTTGAATGCCATCATTAACAGCTTCAAAGTATTTGAGGTCAACACTTCTGCAAAGGAACTTTGTTTCAAAGGAACTTTTTTTAAAGAACTTTTTTTTAACAGTCAGCGTCCGAGTTGTACAATTTCCCCTAGACTAAGTTTTCCTTTGATTCCAACTGCCTTTTCAGTTTTAACTTCTTAACTTTTCCACCTCTGGTTTCTGCCTGAATTAATGCGTTTGGTTGGTTGTCTCCTTTTCGACGTCATAGAATGCCGCATAATTGCGATATCTGCATATTTCCTGAAAGTCTATATTTATTGTTTAATGGCTCTGTTGGATAACAAGAATGCTTTGACTTATTACCGAGGTGGCTGCAGCCCATAATTAGCATCAGTAATATTAGATTGCAAACGAGTGGAAATGAAGAAAATGAGGAGTACGACTAATGATTACCTACTGAGAATAATGAATTTGTTCATAGTGACTTATATCTTTATAAATCTTATTGGAATAGCGCATACTTTTCATTGTCATCTCGTATGCTGGCAAATATACTTTCTCTAACATAAACTATCTTTGTAACTAGAGACATGAATAGTCATTTACTTTTATCATTATCTTTTTATAAAGTACAAATGTAAAAATGGGAACGTTTATGTATATGCATTCAAATAAATGCATTTATATACATAATTTTAATTTTTCATTAATACATTTATTCATGTATGTATGAGATACATTGAATTATGCAATTGTGTGGTTATAAGAAGCTCTCTCTCTCTCTCTCTCTCTTCTCTCTCTCTCTCTCTCTCTCTCTCTCTCTCTCTCTCTCGCATCCTGACCATATAGTATGTTAATATTCCTCTCGCTCTGGGCCATAAATGCAATATACTGTACAGTATAATCCTGCGATAAGGCAAACATGATTACAGATAAGTTTACGATATATCGTAATAAATAGAGATCCTTCGTAGATCTCGGAGTCCAGATTCAGTGGAAATCTTTGGATGCCTCTTCGAAATAATGAGGTAATAAAACTTGGAAGAATATTAGTGTTATTATTATTATTCCCCTCATGTAAATAGAGAAGCTTCCTTCCGTTTTATGTCGCCGAGGGCCTCATGAAGCTGTGGATATTGCGTCTTCTCAGCTCGTTTGTCAATGATTATAACGGTTTCCCTTTCAACAACACGACTTGTCTTGCAATGAGCGGCCTTTACACGTAATGCAACTTCTTATGTTTCTTGTTTTTGCTCTATAATCGTTCTTGTTGTTTTTGTTCTTCTTCTTCTTATACCTTCGACGGCCTAAATTAATGATTCTCTTTATTAGAACAATAGTGTTTCACCTGTCCTTAGTCATTCAGAAATGCACCATAGCGAGCTCACCTCGATACGTTTGCTCTGTGGAATGTTATAACCCACTAAGTCAGCGTCGCCATACTTCTGATCTTGCGAATTCCGAAACTCCTATTTTTCCTAAGTAAGAAACCTGCAAATAAAGAGAGAGAGAGAGAGAGAGAGAGAGAGAGAGAGAGAGAGAGAGAGAGTGTGTGTGTATGGCTAGCCAAGCGTTTTATCAAGAAATCTGTCAGCTACTGAGAACCCCCGAATTAAATAAAGCAATGTTTCCATCAATATATTTGAATAAATCATTACAAGCCATGGAGCGAATTCTAAATATTAATCTCAGTTTAGTTAGGAAAAATGAATGAGCTGCATGTGCACAAAGCTTTCAAGATATCCAAAAGGGCTCGTCAGCCGCTAGTTTAAGTCCCTACACACTGCGCCACTCACCTCCGTCATGCAAAGTCGAGGCACCATTAACTTAATAACTCTATCTATACAGTAATTTCATAGCAAAACATGATTATAAAATAATAGTCTTTTAATGGCTATTTATGGCTAACTTGACTAATACGTATTTTAATACTTGGTGTAGATAAATTTATATATATATATATATATATATATATATATATATATATATATATATATATATATATATATATATATATATATATATACATACATACACACACACACACACACATATATATATATATATATATATATATATATATATATATATATATATATATATATATATATATATATATATATATATATATATATACATATATATATATATAATAATGGCTCTCACTTACTGCAATAGCTTTGGTGCATTTAGATAACTTATTCATCATTTGCCGTGAGATGCTTACAGAGTGAATTCAACTTCAAAAGCTTTATTAATATAATTATCTTTTTATAGCAACTCGTCTTCCGTAGCAGTAACTAAATAGATATAAATATAAAGCGCTTTCATGTCCTCCCTATTTGGTTCATATATGTATATATATCCCTGGAGAGGGGTACGAATAGAAGTATTAACGAGGTGCCCAGATGCGAAGAGAGAGAGAGAGAGAGAGAGAGAGAGAGAGAGAGAGAGAGAGAGAGAGAGAGAGAGAGATTATGCATTATCATAAAAGAACTTGAATGAATATTACCATAAAATAATTTCTTTCAGAGATGCTCCAGGTAAAAAAAACTGGGAACATTGAAAAACGTTCCGACTAAGAAACATAGCCCAAGAAAAATGTCAACTTTACTGTCAGAAGAAGTCGAACAGAATGTTAATACTTATACATTTTCTCGTCAGTGAATAATAAGATTTATGATGTTGCTTCGTAAATGTATGATATCAATTATGGGTCGACTCTGCTACGCAACAAACGTTATTAAAAGAGCGTCGTGCCTTCAGGTTGAGACTCCTTCCGATACTTTTGTGCATCATTTGATAGATTACCAATACATTTTCCGTCACATGGGATATTGGGTCGTATAAATTGTGGTAAACACACACACACACACACAGGAGGGGGTGGTGGGATTGGGGGGAGGCGACATGACGTTACACCGTCACAAAAGTTAAATTACAGCAGGTTCAAGTTACGTGCACTTGTTAAGATCCATATAACGTTGAATCCTCTTGTCACTACTTTAAACATTCAGAAATAGAATGAGATATATTTATTCTCTTCAATTTTCACATATTTTCTCAAGATAGTCTAAAGGATGCTGTTATGAATAAGGTATTTGAAATACCCATTGCTGCTCATTTTCATTACTATAGAAACGTAAATAACTTTAGACAGTCGAGCATGAAAAGGAGAAAATAAAAGGATTGCCAGAACTCTCTCTCTCTCTCTCTCTCTCTCTCTCTCTCTCCCTCTCTCTCTCTCTCTCTCTCTCTCCTCAATTATCCGGAGTTAATATTCATTGTGGATTTTCCACCGGACTGTTCGACAAAGATGGGATCTTTCCTATCAGCGCGCAGAGACCGCTAGGTCGACTGCCATCATGGTGGGTCCTGACTGCCATTAATTGTCACTTGGCAATTCGCTTCTTCGACATCAGACGTTGATTAATGGTAGGAAGCATAAATAGGAAATGCAGCATAGTAAATTGTTCGACTTACTTGTACATAAACACATAGCGTATGTAAAAATTGTAAATGATATAGCGAGAGCAAGAGCTATAGTAGATTTACATCAAACGTGCATTTGACGTCTAGGCCAGCCCCTTACGACGCTCCTGATTGGGTGTTGATAAGCCAATCACATGGATGGAATCTCTCGAGAGTTCACATGGGCAGGATGTATGTTCCACCTCTCCTGAGCAGGAGCGTCGTAAGAGACTGGCCTAGACGTCAAATGCACGGGTGATGTGAGTCTACTATAGTCGGTATTTTTAGGGTCCTTCCAACTCTGCAGTCTCGTTTTGTTTATACCAAAGCGTCGTTAATTCTGTTACGTGGGGCTTCGTGAAGTTTCAGGTACTATTCTACGCTATTTAAACGCCTGAACCTTCCGGTACTGACATCTCATTAGTCAGGGTAATGTCACCTAATACTCAGTTAGTTTGCAATGAAGAGGCTTCTGTGGATCGGAAAGTAATTTAGATTTACTGACTTAAATGAGGACTAGAAAACTTTGCAAATTGTCTATTGTAATCCTTGACGCATTTGAGCCAGATGCCGAATCTATAAGTTAACATTTTACACTTCGCAGACTAAATTGTCCAAACTATTTGCCGTTCAATGTACAGAGCATGAACAATAAAAGTGTTCGTTATTTGATTATGAGTGTAAATATGTATACTAAAAATAAACCAGCTAGTTATTCTCTTTCTATTTACAAGGGCCTCTCTCTCTCTCTCTCTCTCTCTCTCTCTGTGTGTGTGGCAATGCGGTCTTAGGCTAAAGCGATAAGCCCACAGGGTCTATTGTGTTCAGAAGGCTTACGTATATTTCGAAGGAGTCTTATCATCAAGTTCTAGAACTCGCTGCCTTTGTCCTCAATGGCTGACGTTTACCAATAAAGATTTAGTGACTCACATTTGCTAATAAATATTTAATGAGTGACTGATTAAACTTTTTTTTTCTTTTTTTTTTCGACATGCGTATGTGAACATAATCTCTCGTAATGCCTTTAGTTATTCACTTTGAGGAGTATAGCAATAATAACAGAAAATTATTTAACCTGTTAACAAAGTAACTCTGGATTCAAAGAAATGGTTAGCAAACTGAGCGCGTTAAAGCATAGCAAACTAAGCACATTCAAACGTAGCATACTAAACGTATTAAAATATAGCATAATACTTGTAAATACATTGAAATATAGCATACTAATCACATAAGAACATAACATAATAAGCAAACTAAACACATCAAAACGTGTCATACTAAAAACATTGAAACAGACAACTAAACATGAAAAAATACCATACTAAACCCATTAAAACACAGTAAACCAAACGCATCGGAATATAGCCAAACGCATTAAAACATAGCCTACTAAACGCTCTAACGCATTGTACTAGATAATGTTCCGTGCGAGACAAGGAGGAGGAGGAGGAGGAGGAGGAGGAGGTTCCTACCTCATATCGAATTAAGACTGACTAAAGATGAGGTTACTGCAAGAAAATATTTAATTTTTTTGTTGATCTTAACTTTCGAGTCGCTATTCAATTCGGAAATTCGTTCTCCTGATTTGATTATGCATTTTGCATTAATCAGTCAAAGAAATCACTAACTATAAAATTCAATTTGATGTCCAAGATAAATGCGAAATAATACATTCGTCTATATTCTTTCCCTACTTCTTATATTTATTATCTAATTATTTGTCAACCTCCAAAAAACAGCTTTGGCCTCACTCCAATGACTATCTCACATCAGTGACAAAACCACCAGAGATCTCTGGACTATATCTCACTGACCTTTCCTATGCTCTATTAGCCTGTGTGGGAGGGACCTAACGTTTTTTCAGACATAAATTTCATAGAACAGAAATTTCGTGGGATTTTATAGGAACCTGATGGTGCTTATATCTTTTCTTATGTACAGTTGGACACAGGTTTCCCTGGTACACCTTCTTGAGGGACTTCGGAAAATTACATGGTAACAGTGTTTACTGAGGGGGGTTGGGGAGGGGGAGGACTCTTCCTCTCTTAGCAAGAGTTCCACCAATAAGCTCTGGAATTCTTTCAGTAGGAGGAGTCATAGGTATGGTTGGAGAAAGACACACACACACACACACACAGAGTAAAAGAAAAAAAAAAAGAAATCTGAGCAGGTTATATCGCTGTAACTAAGATTACTGTCTCACTTTTAATATAAATTTGTTTATTAAGATTCCATTTAACTTTCGTCTAAGGCGTTATCTTACCACCGTGTCTGTTATTATATATCGGTCAATACTTAAAATTGATCAAAATTTTAGAGTTACATTGGTATTGGAGAGAATCATGAACATCATAACAGGATATTTTAACCTTATCACGTAAGCCAGGTTTATAGTATCGGTTGCAGTGCATTTCCTACCAATAATATAATAGGAAGCTGTAAAGAGAAGCACAGCAGCACTTCATTGAATATACCCAAAAACTCAGTGAACATGTTGAAAGTGTCCGACACCTTAGCTCCTCTCTCTCTCTCTCTCTCTCTCTCTCTCTCTCTCTCTCTCTCTCTCTCTCTCTCTCATATTAGCTACTTTAAAGTGACATGTCATCTAGAAATACCACTGCGCTAAGTATGCAGTTTTGACACCCTCTAATCTTGAATAAACTAATATATGCATATATATTTTTTCGGGGGGCTGGGGGAGTGTTGTCGGGGATTGAGTTCCTGTTGTTAAGCCGTCTTACAGGTTTTGGAATTCTAAAATGTAATTCAAACTGACAAGCTTCTTGCTTTTGCTCTACCGATGTCCTCAGCCTGGCTTTGCTACAACTGAAATGGGTGGGGGACTAGGGGTAAGGTGGGCCTATTGCAACGCCGATGAGTGGACGAAGTACTAGATATGCTCGTGGATAGAGTGTATGGCTAACGAAAAACTCAACTTGAAATATTTTCTTGTTTATCTTGAATGCCTGCGTGTTTTTAGTGTTTATCCTAATATTATTATAGTATTGTAGGTTTTCTAAATCAGCAAACATTTTACAAGAAGAAGGATTGGGTTAAACTGAGAGAGAGAGAGAGAGAGAGAGAGAGAGAGAAGAGAGAGAGAAGAGAGAGAGAGAGAGAGAGAGACTAGACGTTACTGAGAAATCAAATGAAACTACTAGAGTCAGAGAAAATTCCACAACGTGTAATGGAAAGTGAAAAAGGACTCCCAAACTTGGTGCAAACTTTTAACCCTTCCCATATGGTAAACTTAATTCGTTTGCCAATGATAAACAATTGTTGATATTCAGAGGTTTCATGTATTCATGGTTGGGTTTGTATTCCCTCTTGAATATACTGTAGAGGTTATTCCCTACACGCCGTTCATTACAATAATTTTTACATGATATGGATAAACATATCTACTTGGCTTATATTTTCTAATATAATAATTGATATATGTTTTAATGTCATACGGACAGAAATTCCTTTCGCTCTTATCATCATTAGTGTGAGGATAAGAGACAGGCGTCTCTATTGTTAAACAGCCCCTTCAGTCATTTACCTGTCCATTGTGGAAAGAGCTATTTGGAGAAATGTAGTTTGATGATATTGTCCTAGGGTTCTCTTTTTAGATCATTTTTAAAGAAAAAATCAGGATAGCGAAATTCCCTTTAGATTTTGAACTCCTTTAAGATATCAAATTCACCTTTCTAATAAATGAATTATAATAATCATGACCTGGAGCTGAACGATATGCATAGGTCTGTTTAGGATATTTTTTTTACATCATACGACATGGAAGTTCAGCGGAAGCCATGGGGTAATCCAAATATGCTCACTCAATTTTTACATTTATTTTTAATAGTGAGAATTCCAGCCACCTTCCTTCTAGATCACCTCTTGCAATCTGTTAGGCATAGAAGATTCATGGTTTCTGACGATATGTGGTCGGTTGTGGAAGAGCTTCCATTGTGTTCCCAGTGGTCCATAAGTTGATCTGGTCTCCTCTCCCTCTCAGGCTCCCAACATTTTACCAAATTAGCCTAAATATTCTCAGTGAGGTTCATGTCTGTATCCTTACTTGGCCAGTCAAGCAACTGCAGATCCTCTCGACCTTGAAACCATTCCTGGACTATTCTGGCCGTATGGATGGGGCAGCGGTCGTGAATGAAAATGACAGGAGCAGGTGGGGAGGAATAATTCCGCTGTTGAAGTAAAAGAAGTTAGAAATTCTGAAGAATTTCAATGTATTTTTCACCAGTGAACCTCCACTCAATCCTGGTGATATCATCCATACAATGTAAGAAGATCCAGCCCCACACGTTTACTGTGACATGCCCATTCATGGTCACCGTAAATGTTTCTTCTGTAGTATCTGAAGGGAAAAAATCTTATTTTTAACAATTTACGCTTTGCTTTTCGTAATAGGGAAAATAATGCTATATCGTTTGGGGAAATAAAATGCTAAGTAACAACCCTTGCAATAAGTTAAGAATGTTTATTCATCTGCAAGGATCAGTACTTAGAATAGCATTAAGTTTGATCTGCAACGGTCCGTTATGATATGATATTCTTTGATTCATTAAACAAGCTGTACTCTATAAGTTTGCATACGTGATTATTCATAACATTAATAATGCATTTGCTTAATGCCTGAAAGCTGGCCATAGTAGAATTAATGGCGGGTTTTCAATAAAGAACTTTTATTTTCACACTTCTCGTGGCAAAATAATTCAGTTAGCGGAAAATACATGGTTATTGACAAAATTATTATCTTTTGATTTTAATATTAGCCTTGCTTATAATTATTATAGTCTGACTGTTATTAATGATTATAGAAACTCACCTTATATTACTCGGTCTTCAGTTATGTGTTCTGCCGTGACTTCTGCAAGTAAAAGACCTTTCGTCACTGCATACGACTCGAGACCAAAATTCCATATCCTCCATCACAAACTGTTGAACGAAGGCAAGCCTATCAGCACGATGCCGAGAAATTCCTTCTTGGCAGGAATTCTATGAGGTATTCCTGCATCATGCAGACGTCTTCGCACCGTCATAGCCGAAACATTTAATGCCAGACGTTCACAAATAGTAATAGTATTGGTAAAAGGATCTTATGCTGCTCGTCGAATGTCGTCGTTATCCTAACGGGTGGTCATTCGTGGTGGAGGTCTTCGAACTGAAATACGTAATTAACATGCAGATAATAGATAATCAAGATTATTTATAGCCTGTTTACTTATGGGAACGCTATTTGGTATTCTGGGAAGTAAAGAGAAAGAATCACTATTTGAGTTCAACAGGATCAAGGCAACTGTAATTTAGGTTTCATAATTTAACGGGTTTATAAGGTTTATAGGGTTTATAGTTTAAGAAATTAATAAATAAATGAAATAAATAAATGCTATCCAAAGTCGGTCAATTTCCCAGTCAAAGCTTGCCTCCTTTCCACTTATTACTCTTGTAGGGGAGACGTCAAGACGCTGTGCAACAGCACCTATTGAAAGCCCACTTTCTTGTAGAGCGACGATCTGCGCTGTTCGTTTGGAGACTATAACAATACTACTAGCAGAGGGCAGAAGCCCTATCAAAATTTATACAACAACAGATATGATACTTCGCCACTTATTTTCGCTTATTAGCTTCTTGGAGTCTATTAAAATAGTTTCCATTATTTGAAATGTAATGCTTTTTATCCTTCTGATATTTTCAATGTATCTTTGGTAAAACCTAAGTTATATGAACAAGAGTAAAAATGTGGCATATTTTTTGGCTGTCGTTGTCGTTTCTGAGTATAGGGGTCATATGCTCTGTGGGACATTTTAAAAGGTAACTGTCAATTCAGTAGATGATACTCTCTTTATGTCAGCCACTATAAGGAAAGCCCAAATGACTTCACCTATCACCTGAGGTCAACGAAATATAGTCTATAATATATCAGTGCATACAGAATTCTAGAAAAAACAACAGTTAACCCTTAAAAGGTCAACCACATCATATGACGTGTTGCAGAAGTCGTCCCACACATGTTGTTTACGTCATGGGACGTTCTTAAGTTTTTAATTTTGTGCGCCTTCATAGATTATTGTATCGATATTGGTTCCGTACTACTTAGTGCCTTATTAGAGGTCTTGCTGGCCGTTTGCACTGCTCGTCTTCCATTTGTATGACCTGCGCGGGGTAGGGGAGGTAAGGGCGGCCTAGGAGGTTGTCAGAAACGTCAAACCAGCTAATCCTGTGTGTCAAAGGATTGGTGGCGATAATTTTTTGCCGCACACCTTCGATTTCGATGATTGTATATCAGGAATAAAGTTTTTTTTTACTCTATTTTTAACGATTCTATAATGGATCTGACTGTAGAGAGATCCAATCGTTAATTTCAAGTTATGAAATTGGGTAATATATCAAGCAAACACTTAAGGGAACAAGAGTTTATGACATTACAGATCAGAGATGAGAAATTTTCTTTGCTTTGGTTAGTTGCTTATGGGTACTGTCAGGAAGGGTAATCTTCGATATTATTGGGTCACTGATCCTCTCCTGAATACACTAATGACATATCAGAAACTGCATACTGGAGCGAGGGGTTTTCTTATCACTAAGTTATCTAGTATAGCTGAGAGATATGTATATATATAAGTAGCTAGTATAAGAGAGAGAGAGAGAGAGAAGAGAGAGAGAGAGAGAGAGAGAGAGAGAGAGAGAGGAAACGCACTGCCACCAATGCTGTAAACTTGGCTTACGTGATAAGGTTAAAATATCCTGTTATGATGTTCGTGATTTTCGGCAATACCAATATAACTTAAAATGTTGATCCATTTTAAGTATTGTGTAATGAATATGAACGATACATATAATAATAGACACGGTTGTAAGATAACGTCTTGGCCGAAAGTTAAATGGAACCTTAATAAACAAACTTATATTACCAGTGAGACAACAATCTTCATTACAACGATATAAACTGCTCAGATTTTTTTTTTACTCCGTGTGTGTGTCTCCTCCAACCATTCCTAATAACTCCGCCCACCAAACGAACTCCAGAACTATTGGTGGAACTCTTGTTAGCACAGAGAAGGGGTTCTCTCCCCCATCTCCCTCAGTAAACACTGTTACCATGTAATTTTTCGAAGTCTCGTAAGACGGTGTACCAGGGAAACCTGTGTCCACTGTACATTGGCAACCGAGGTATCGATGCTTTCTTTTTTTTTTTTTTAACGAGACAAAATACAAAGGCTAATATTGTTTATCGGCTTTTGTGCCCTCCATAGTATAACTTTATTTCAAAGGTGTAGTCATATGCCATAGAGGTCTCTAAAAGAATAAACGGATATGGCGTAACTGCCAAGTTTATATATATATATATATATATATATATATATATATATATATATATATATATATATATATATATATATATATATATATATATATATATATATATATATATATATATAAAATCCATTCTATTATACGACATTTCTATAATTATGATATCACAAAGTTACCCAATGATTTAGTCTTTCCGTCTACGTTATGAATACAAACAAACTTAAACCTCCCAAATAGTGAAAGAGAATGAGAAAGGACTTTGTCTGAAAAGAAAATGATAACCTTAGCTAATAAAGCCATTCCTTATGAACAATTTCATCTCTCTCTCTCTCTCTCTCTCTCTCCTCTCTCTCTCTCTCTCTCTCTCTCTCTCATTGCAACAAGAAAGAAAGGATTTTATTGACATCATCCAAGCAATTCCAGACTCGTATATCTCTCTTGAGTAATCTATTCCTTATCTGGGCCTTGTCTTCCTCCAGTTTTTGTCTCTCGCCAGTTTAGAGAAATGCTCCAACCTCTGTTTTATACTCCAGATTCTTTGCATATTATGTTTTAACCTTTACTTAAATCATTCCTACATCCCTTGTAGTATTCGCGGTCTGCAGACGAATTATGAATTTCCAAACACTTGTTATCTAATTTATTTGGAGATTTGGTAAAGATCCTAATGATATACAAAACAATTCTTTTAGGAAAATCAAGAGAAATTCGTTTAATAAATTGGGTAATAGAAAAAGAAATACATTATTTAGAAAGACATTAACGAGATAAGAGGCCAACGGATATTTGAGTGAAATTGTTGGACAAAGCAATTGAACAAGTTTCGTACGTGCTCATAAGGTAATCATTATTGATGAAATGCTCTCTCTCTCTCTCTCTCTCTCTCTCTCTCTCTCTCTCTCTCTCTCTCTGCTCTCTCTCTCTCTCTCTCTCGCTGGGTCTCTCTCTCTCTCCTCTCTCTCTCTCTCTCTCCTAATGCCTATTCATTAACTTGCACCAAGCTGAAACTTTTGTACATAAAATGAAATTCCTGTTTTAAAGTAAAATTGCTGAATAAAGCTTTTGGATAATATCCTACGTGATGATAAGGAAAAGGACCATTGATGAATTGTATAATAATTTTCTCTCTCTCTCTCTCTCTCTCTCTCTCTCTCTCTCTCTCTCTCTCTATCGTAGGCTTTCCCTCCAGAGTTCAGGGTTTTCCACTTGGCACAAGTTTGCTAATAAGAAAACTTAGAAAACTGTCCTCCCCTGAAGGAAAGAGAATTAATACCTGAAACGTTACTACAGTGAGAATGGCATCAATGCTCATCAATATGAGAATACCATTATTCCAGTCACGTTTCCGCGTCTTTTTCCAGCGCTGTCGAGCGAAACAGATGAGGTTCAGAGTCAGAAGGAATTCCTTGGTTAATTTGATTTAATTTCATCTGTGAGTTATCTTTTTGCGAAGTAAATGGAAGGTTGGTAAAAGTTTCATTTTATCATGCTAATTGCCACTCTCTGATCACTTCGTTAGCTTCTACATAGCAGATTGGAAAACTAACGCAACGTGACAATCAAAAGGAGATCTTTCCACAAAGGTGTATATATATATATATATATATATATATATATATATATATATATATATATATATTTATATATATATATATATATAAACACGCATAACATATAAAAAGTTACACGCAGCTAGGAGCCGAAGAGAGGCTGTAAACAACCCTCAGTAGTGCTTACAGTGCATCACGTGAGATGCACAGAGGGTACTTCCCCCCTGCGGGGGAAAAAGAAGCATAATAATATGCTCTAACAAGAAATTGATAAACACCGGAGCGTAGCATATCTTAAGATAAGATGCTACTAAGCATCGATTGATAACCAAGTTTAGACGACAAATTTCCATTTTCTCCCACAACTCAGGATTTTTGTACTGAATGAAAACGCAAAACATTTTCCCTTCTCTGTATGAGACTTATCTTCTAGTCTTTTCGTATTTTATTTCTAGTACTTCACGGAATATTTCCCAATATGGGGGTAGTTCCTTCATTGGACATCACGTGGTGCACTGTATGCATTTTTTGAGGTTCTTAGCAGCGTCCCTTCGACCCCAGTTGCAACCCCTTTCATTCCTTTTACTGTACCTCTGTTCATATTTTCTTTCTTCTATCTAACTTCCCACCTTCAATTCCGATACAAAATAATCAAGTGCCTTGATAAATTTCTTTTTTTTTCTGTGTTGCTGGAGATCAGATATAATATATTCCCTTTCCCATTTCTATAAAGGACCTTCTTAAGCAGCCATGATCCGAGGACAATATATACAACTGACCAGGTTTCTCTTGTTCCAGAACAACTTCATATCTCAGAATTTATTCAATGCTTCTTCCCCTCCAAAGAGTTTCAATGTTTCATTTGGTGGAAATCACCATTTCAAAAACAGGCCAAACCCCTCTATTCCAATTCACAGAGAGAGAGAGAGAGAGAGAGAGAGAGAGAGAGAGAGAGAGAGAGAGAGAGAGAGAATCCAAACTCTCACAACGATCATCTCTCCCTTGTTTGAGCTCATTAAGAATTCACCCCCGGACTGTGGCAGCAGTGGTTCTGGGATTCTTTGTATCGGCAATGGAAAGACCAGAATGCTTCTTTTGGCTAAAAATGTTTTTAGAAGTTTCTGTTAAGGAATAGGAATATAAAATTTAAACCAAAAGCCAATCACTGGGACCTATGAGGTCACTTGGTGTTGAATGGGAAATTGACAGTAAGAAGGTTTGAAAGGTGTAACAGGAGGAAAACTTCAAAGCAGTTGCACTACGAAACAACTGTTAGAAGAGGGTTGAGAAAAGTAAGATAGAAAGAGAATATGAATGGAGGTACAGTAAAAGGAATGAAAGGGGTTGCAGGTAGAGGGCGAAGGGACGCCGCTAAGAACCTTCATTAACGCTTACAGTGCACTACATGAGGTGCATTGACGATACTATTCCCCTACGGATAGCTATAATAAAAGGATTAGCTCACCTAATTACTTACGTCGTCGACCGTGAATAACCTGTTTGATGCTTTGATATTCATGAGAGGTCCCACTTTTCAAACAAAATTGCTTTAGTGTTTGTAAACAACAAGAGACTTGCGATTTATATGGCCGGGCAAAGGGGCAAACAGCGCAATGAAACACCAGCAGAGTCGGTTCAACAGCTCTCGGTTTCATAATATCAAACGATTTTGTTTTTCATCCCCCGATATCAAATTCTATGTAACCCACAATATTTTCGTTGCTCAGCGTTTTATGAAGGGCAAACGATTCCAAACTTATTTATTTTCCATCAGCGGCGTAACTTGAAAACAGCTGATTTCCGGGTGTAAATTGTGTTTTGGGAAAATATTGGAGATCATTTTAAAAGCATTTGCATCGTTACGCGGCCTGATATGGGTTTCGTGCAACATGAGAATATGGAGGGGCGGTGTGGCCAAGCCGTGGGGGAATATTGTTGACCTTTGCACCGTTTATTATAAGCACTGTGATTTATGCCCTTCGATGAAAGCATGAAATATAAAGTGATGTGTGTACAAAATAATCGGATCATTTTCCAAGGAAAATAACGACATTGCCGAGTAGTTACACTGACTTGAATTTCAAGTCAATGGACACTGTAGGCTTGTTCCGTATGAATAGGGCTCAACTTCTGAATGATAATTATGATGATAATCTGTCCAGAATAATGGCCCTGCCATTCAGCCTACCAAAAAGTTTTCTTTCAGACTTACACACTTTTCAACAAAAGAGTGAGGCTGGTGGGGGAATGAACACGACCTCTCTTTCATGCACGAGACTGGGTTATATTAGTCAAAAGTATTCTATCACTGAGCCTTTATTGTCACAATATTCTGATTGTTCTCTATGCAGTGTTCAATGAACCAACAATTAAAAAAAAAAAAAAAACGAAAGGTTTTATACGAATTCTTACTCGTGGTGTTTAGACGATGTAGTTACCCCTCTCTCTCTCTCTCTCTCTCTCTCTCTCTCTCTAGTCTGGAGCTGTAATTCCATTTCTTATTCCTAATCATTTTTATCTGAGCACAGAAAAGTGAAATTTTCCGCCATTTTTAAAAGTAAAAAGGAAAACTTCTGGAATGAAAGGATTAAAAACCTCATCTACCTCCTTACAGACATTACAGACCTTACAGCTCGTTCGTGTTGCCCCAGGTCCCTCTGTGTGAGGCACCTCTAATGTTTACCAGAGAATTGCTAATACATCTTCCGGTGTATTTTGCATCTTCCAATCTTGGATGGTCTGGGATACAACTTAAATATTGGTCAAGCTTATTCTTAAACACGTCTACGCTCACTCATGATATATTCATCAGATGAGCTGACAACGCATTGAATAGACGCTGCATTGTCGATGCTGGTGCGTAGTGGATAAATGTCCTGTGTGCTTTCCTTAGTTTTCCTGGTTTAGTTTTGGGCACTACATGATGTTTTCGGCAATTCCTTCTATCTGTTTCCATGCCTGTATTATCATGTAGCGTTCTCTTCTCCTAAGAGAGAGAGAGAGAGAGGAAAGAGAGATAGAGAGAGAGAGAGAGAGAGAGAGAGAGAGAGAGAGAGAGATGCAAATTGAAGAACAATCTGAAGGTGGAATTGTAGGTAATTTTTTCGTATTTGAATTATGAGGAAAAATATTTCATTTCTGGAAGGAAGGACAAAATGACTTAATGACCAGTTAAGTGCATATTAACTTCTTGGTACCTGTTTGTGTGTGTGTGTGTGTGTGTGTGTGTGTGTGTGTGTGTGTGTGTGTTTAAATTTCTGAAGGAGAGGGCACTACTTTCATCGTTTAAAACCTTAAATAACCTGACCCATTTCAGGAAATAGGACGCATGCACACATACTGACACATTATATATATGTGTATGTATGTGTGTTTGTCAGCAGAATTTCATTAACGTATTTTCATAAGAGCAAATATAATAATAAAATATATGAAATACGATAGCTAATCTTAAACATACAAACGCAAACATTTAGGAATCCTGATAAACATCACATTATAAGGAATTTAACTACGACTAAATATTTTCAAAAAACTACCAGACGCTACATACTAATGATTATCGTTCTTGAATTCACATGGCAGTAATCATCCCCAGGACCTCAAGGTCATCTCATTTCAGAGTGTCATTATCGACAATCTTTTAATGTCAATAACTGCTCACTTCCGACCCTTACCACTTATGCTTCCTTGAGCGAACCGAACAGGGCAAAGGGTGGGTGTAATTAGCTGCCCTGACTCATATAGTTAGGAGGGGAGGTCGAAGCTCTTTGCATTGCCAGGTTTATTTCTGATAATTGGGAAGTCGTTTAGGGAAAATTGCCTTTTCATTTTCATTATCAGGGAACTATAATCCCTGTCATTGCCTCCAACTCCCTTACTCCGGCTCTCTTGAGCAGTTGTGGAGTCTTCTGATCTCCAGATGTTTAAGTCAGGAGCAAATTCGTTCCTGCTCTCTGCTGCTGCTGCTGATGTCTCCTGAACTCAGGTGTCTCGGTGTTATTTTCTATTCCTGATATTCATTTATTCATTTCCATTTCCAATAACCTGCCTCTGTTTGAAGGTTGATTTCCCTTTGCAGTCCTTTTGTGTTTATTATGGTCTGTTGACTCTGTCCATAAAAAGGGTTTTCAGTCGGGGATTCAAAGAGAGAAATAAAGAGAGAAAGTAAGGTATTTGTCCTTTCTGGACGATATTAATCTTTTCATCTTTATCCCTTTCACTCCTCAACCTTAACAGGCATAAGAGAAGATCAGCTCAAATCAGACATTTCAGTATTTCTACGAAAGAAAGATACACAAGAAACCCCAATGCCAGGCAGGGGTGAATTCTAAACGAACGCCAACAAGGGAGAAATGGTCGGTGAAGGTCAGGCCTTTCTTTCACTTTCTATTTTAATCTCCCCCCCCCCCCCCCCCCCCCCCCCCCCCCCCCTCTCCCGCCCCCCCCCCGTCTCTCTCTCTCTCTCTATCTCTCTCTCTCTCTGTGTGGAAGAAGAAGGAATGAATGAAAATTTGGGTTCCTCGAAAAACGTAGATCGCCACCAACCGCACCTTGAAATTCTTTGTGGGAGAACATCCTCAATAAATTCTGAGAAGTTTGTCTTCCTGTGGAACAAGAACTGACGTGGGGCAGACAAGCGCTGTCAGTGAATATCATTAGTAATTATTATTATTGGTAAAAAAAATGGCAGGCTTTACAGACATTAATTTTAATAAAACACGCTTGAAAGGTCTCTTTCCGGCATATTATTATTATTATTTCTCCTCAGCACCGGTACTTTCTCTAAGATAATAGGAATTCAAAGGAGGCAAAGCATAGCCAGATAGCCAGTTTCAAAAGAAGCAATCATTCTGAATAGCTGCAATTTTCCATTGCAAGAAATTTCACGATAATGGGACTGTAAGATAGATCCTCGGGTGAAGAGGCCGCTTACCCTCATCTATAGGTCTACAGACGCGCATATGGCACAGTTTTCAACTTAACAGACAGCTGTACTTATCAGGTACATTATTATCATTCATTTTTTTTTTTTACTTAGCTGCTATATTAGCTGTTAAACATTTCCAAACAGATCTCTTAACATATAGACTCACGGACACGTATATGGAGCAGTTTTCATCCACTTTGAATGATTATGTACATTATGTACAGCTGCCCCTCAATCTAACGGTCAGCACCTTAACGGAATTCTGTACTTATCAGCTACGTTATTATTTTAATTTTTTGTTTGCTTGCCATTTTAGATGTCATGCATTTTTGAACAGATTTCTTAAATTGAATGTCAAATATAAAGTACAGGTTAGTTAAGGTTGGGAATAATATGGAATTGCTGTTAACTATAAGATATCTAGGAAATTAAGTTCAGGCTATATATACTACAGGGGCTTCGGTACTCAGCAGACTTTTCTTTTTATGAGAAGGCCAGCGCCGCCTCCGCCACAAAGAGAGAGATAGAGAGAGAGAGAGAGAGAGAGAGAGAAAGAGAGAGAGAGATAGAATACATCTTCCCCATTAAGAGAAGTATTCAAGAAAATTTTTCCCCAGAAAATAGAAAAGTCTTGGAATGAGATGGACATATATATATATATATATATATATATATATATATATATATATATATTATATATATATATATATATATATATATATATATATATATATATATATGTGTGTGTGTGTGTGTGTGTGTGTGTGTGTGGAGAGTGTGTGTGTGTGTGTGCCTTTACCGAAGTCTCGTGGCGAATAAGCTTTATTTGAAGAGAATGATGACAGGAATCCACAATCCATAACAGTATGCAGTCCCAGCGACTCTCATTAGTTAATCAGAAAGAAGTCTAGGAACCAACAGTAACAGTTTAACACTCCCCACCACACACACGGAGAGGTATATTTTTTATCAAAATGTTATGAAAAAATATAAACATGAAAATGTGTTATGCTGTCGTCATTTATCCAGAGAAAATACTCCGAAAGGAAATACTGGTAGAGAACAACACTTACAGGACCTGGAAATACATTTTTGAATGGCTGAGATATTTTTTTTTCTTCTTCTTCTTTTTTTAAATAGACGAGGAACAGACAGTGAAGAGTTTAAGCTATTACCAGAGAGGGGGAGTTAGGATGCATAACACGGATATTGGCGGAGCGAGAGGAGAGTAGGAAAACTGAGTGAGTTTGGGGTCATGACTGGAAACTATGCAGCGGCGACCAGGCACCTCCACACGTCCACA
>NC_087215.1:53046049-53053549 GCF_015104395.2 Macrobrachium nipponense | reverse complement strand
CAGTGCGTTTCCTCTCTCTCTCTCTCTCTCTCTCTCTCTCTCGCTCTCTCTCTCTCTCTCTCTCTTATACTGAGCTAACTTATATATATACATATCTCTCAGCTATACTAGATAACTTAGTGATAAGAAAAACCCCTGCGCTCAGTATGCAGTTCTGATATGTCATTAGTGTATTCAGGAGAGGATCAGTGACCCAATAATATCGAAGATTACCCTTCCTGACAGTACCCATAAGCATAACCAAAGCAAAGAAATTTCTCATCTCTGATACTGTAATGTCATAAACTCTTGTTCCCTTAAGTGTTTGCTTGATATATTACCCAATTTCATAACTTGAAATTAACGATTGGATCTCTCTACAGTCAGATCCATTATAGAATCGTTAAAAATAGAGTAAAAAAACTTTATTCCTGATATACAATCATCGAAATCGAAGGTGTGCGGCAAAAAATTATCGCCACCAATCCTTTGACACACAGGATTAGCTGGTTTGACGTTTCTGACAACCTCCTAGGCCGCCCTTACCTCCCCTACCCCGCGCAGGTCATACAAATGGAAGACGAGCAGTGCAAACGGCCAGCAAGACCTCTAATAAGGCACTAAGTAGTACGGAACCAATATCGATACAATAATCTATGAAGGCGCACAAAATTAAAAACTTAAGAACGTCCCATGACGTAAACAACATGTGTGGGACGACTTCTGCAACACGTCATATGATGTGGTTGACCTTTTAAGGTTGAACTGTTGTTTTTTTTCCTAGAATTCTGTATGCACTGATATATTATAGACTATATTTCGTTGACCTCAGGTGATAGGTGAAGTCATTTGGGCTTTCCTTATAGTGGCTGACATAAAGAGAGTATCATCTACTGAATTGACAGTTACCTTTTAAAATGTCCCACAGAGCATATGACCCCTATACTCAGAAACGACAACGACAGCCAAAAAAATATGTCACATTTTACTCTTGTTCATATAACTTAGGTTTTACCAAAGATACATTGAAAATATCAGAAGGATAAAAAGCATTACATTTCAAATAATGGAAACTATTTTAATAGACTCCAAGAAGCTAATAAAGCGAAAATAAGTGGCGAAGTATCATATCTGTTATTGTATAAATTTTGATAGGGCTTCTGCCCTCTGCTAGTAGTATTCGTTATAGTCTCCAAACGAACAGCGCAGATCGTCGCTCTACAAGAAAGTGGGCTTTCAATAGGTGCTGTTGCACAGCGTCTTGACGTCTCCCCTACAAGAGTAAATAAGTGGAAAAGGAGGCAAGCTTTGACTGGGAAATTAACCGACTTTGGATAGCATTTATTTATTTCATTTATTTATTAATTTCTTAAACTATAAACCCTATAAACCTTATAAACCCGTTAAATTATGAAACCTAAATTACAGTTGCCTTGATCCTGTTGAACTCAAATAGTGATTCTTTCTCTTTACTTCCCAGAATACCAATAGCGTTCCCATAAGTAAACAGGCTATAAATAATCTTGATTATCTATTATCTGCATGTTAATTACGTATTTCAGTTCGAAGACCTCCACCACGAATGACCACCCGTTAGGATAACGACGACATTCGACGAGCAGCATAAGATCCTTTTACCAATACTATTACTATTGTGAACGTCTGGCATTAAATGTTTCGGCTATGAGCGGTGCGAAGACGTCTGCATGATGCAGGAATACCTCATAGAATTCCTGCCAAGAAGGAATTTCTCGGCATCGTGCTGATAGGCTTGCCTTCGTTCAACAGTTTGTGATGGAGGATATGAATTTTGGTCTCGAGTCGTATGCAGTGACGAAAGGTCTTTTACTTGCAGAAGTCACGGCAGAACACATAACTGAAGGACCGAGTAATATAAGGTGAGTTTCTATAATCATTAATAACAGTCAGACTATAATAATTATAAGCAAGGCTAATATTATAATCAAAAGATAATAATTTTGTCAATAACCATGTATTTTCCGCTAACTGAATTATTTTGCCACGAAGTAAGTGTGAAAATAAAGTTCTTATTGAAAACCCGCCATTAATTCTACTATGGCCAGCTTTCAGGCATTAAGCAAATGCCATTATTAATGTTATGAATAATCACGTATGCAAACTTATAGAGTACAGCTTGTTTAATGAATCAAAGAATATCATATCATAACGGACCGTTGCAGATCAAACTTAATGCTATTCTAAGTACTGATCCTTGCAGATGAATAAACATTCTTAACTTATTGCAAGGGTTGTTACTTAGCATTTTATTTCCCAAACGATATAGCATTATTTTCCCTATTACGAAAAGCAAAGCGTAAATTGTTAAAAATAAGATTTTTTCCCTTCAGATACTACAGAAGAAACATTTACGGTGACCATGAATGGGCATGTCACAGTAAACGTGTGGGGCTGGATCTTCTTACATTGTTTGGATGATATCACCAGGATTGAGTGGAGGTTCACTGGTGAAAAATACATTGAAATTCTTCAGAATTTCTAACTTCTTTTACTTCAACAGCGGAATTATTCCTCCCCACCTGCTCCTGTCATTTTCATTCACGACCGCTGCCCCATCCATACGGCCAGAATAGTCCAGGAATGGTTTCAAGGTCGAGAGGATCTGCAGTTGCTTGACTGGCCAAGTAAGGATACAGACATGAACCTCACTGAGAATATTTAGGCTAATTTGGTAAATGTTGGAGCCTGAGAGGGAGAGAGACCAGATCACTTATGGACCACTGGGAACACAATGGAAGCTCTTCCACAACCGACCACATATCGTCAGAAACCATGAATCTTCTATGCCTAACAGATTGCAAGAGGTGATCTAGAAGGAAGGTGGCTGGAATTCTCACTATTAAAATAAATGTAAAATTGAGTGAGCATATTTGGATTACCCCATGGCTTCCGCTGAACTTCCATGTCGTATGATGTAAAAAAAAAAATATCGTAAACAGACCTATGCATATCGTTCAGCTCCAGGTCATGATTATTATAATTTATTTATTAGAAAGGTGAATTTGATATCTTAAAGGAGTTCAAAATCTAAAGGGAATTTCGCTATCCTGATTTTTTCTTTAAAAATGATCTAAAAAGAGAACCCTAGGACAATATCATCAAACTACATTTCTCCAAATAGCTCTTCCACAATGGACAGGTAAATGACTGAAGGGGCTGTTTAACAATAGAGACGCTGTCTCTTATCCTCACACTAATGATGATAAGAGCGAAAGGAATTTCTGTCCGTATGACATTAAAAACATATATCAATTATTATATTGAAAATATAAGCCAAGTAGATAGTTTATCCATATCATGTAAAAATTATTGTAATGAACGGCGTGTAGGGAATAACCTCTACGTATATTCAAGAGGAATCAAACCCAACCATGAATACATGAAACCTCTGAATATCAACAATTGTTTATCATTGGCAAAACGAATTAAGTTTACCATATGGGAAGGGTTAAAAGTTTGCACCAAGTTTGGGAGTCCTTTTTCACTTTCCATTACACGTTGTGGAATTTTCTCTGTCTCTAGTAGTTTCATTTTGATTTCTCAGTAACGTCTAGTCTCTCTCTCTCTCTCTCTCTCTCTCTCTCTCTCTCTCTCTCTCTCTCCTCTCTCTCTCTCTCTCTCTCTCTCTCAGTTTAACCCAATCCTTCTTCTTGTAAATGTTGTTTTATTTTAGAAAACCTACAATACTATAATAATATTAGGATAAACACTAAAAACACGAAGGCATTCAAGATAAACAAGAAAATATTTCAAGTTGAGTTTTTCGTAGCCATACACTCTATCCACGAGCATATCTAGTACTTCGTCCACTCATCGGCGTTGCAATAGGCCCACCTTACCCCTAGTCCCCCACCCATTTCAGTTGTAGCAAAGCCAGGCTGAGGACATCGGTAGAGAAAAAGCAGAAGCTTGTCAGTTTGAATTACATTTTAGAATTCCAAAACCTGTAAGACGGCTTAACAACCTGGAAACTCAATCCCCGACACACTCCCCCAGCCCCCCGAAAAAAATATATAGCATATATTAGTTTAGTCAAGATTAGAGGGTGTTAATGACGTATCAAAAACTGCATACTTAGCGTGCAGTGGTTATTTTCTCTAGATGACATGTCACTTTAAAGTAGCTAATATGAGAGAGAGAGAGAGAGAGTAGAGAGAGAGAGCTAAGGTGTCGGACACTTTCAACATGTTCACTGAGTTTTTGGGTATATTCAATGAAGTGCTGCTGTGCTTCTCTTTACAGCCTTCCTATTATATTATTGGTAGGAATGCACTGCAACCGATACTATAAACCTGGCTTACGTGATAAGGTTAAAATCCTCCGTTATGATGTTCATGATTCTCTCCAATACCAATGTAACTCTAAAATTTTGATCAATTTTAAGTATTGACCAGATATAATAACAGACACGGTGGTAAGATAACGCCTTAGACGAAAGTTAAATGGAATCTTAATAAACAAATTTATATTAAAAGTGAGACAGTAATCTTAGTTACAGCGATATAACCTGCTCAGATTTCTTTTTTTTTTTTCTTTTACTCTGTGTGTGTGTGTGTGTCTTTCTCCAACCATACCTATGACTCCTCCTACTGAAAGAATTCCAGAGCTTATTGGTGGAACTCTTGCTAAGAGAGGAAGAGTCCTCCCCCTCCCCAACCCCCCTCAGTAAACACTGTTACCATGTAATTTTCCGAAGTCCCTCAAGAAGGTGTACCAGGGAAAACCTGTGTCCAACTGTACATATATATATGTACATATATATATCATGTATATATATATATTAGAGATATGTACATATATATATATGTGACATATATATATATATGATATAGATGTACATATTATATGATATAGATATGGCATACAATATATATATATATATATATATATATATATATATATATATATATGTACATATATATATATATATATATATATATGTACATATATATAATATATCTATCTGGTATATGTATATATAAGATATATATATATGTAATATATATATATATATCTGTACATAATATATATACATATAATATACATATGTACATATATATATACATATATATATATACATATATATACATATATATATACATCTATATATACTATTATATACATATATATACATATATATACATATATATACATATATATATACATATATGTATGTATATATATATGTATGTACATATGTATGTATATATATGTATGTATATGTATAATGTATATATATACATATATACATATATATGTACATATATATATATATGTATATATCATATATACATATATGCCTATATATATATATATATATATATATATATATATATATATATCTGTATATATATATATATGAATACCTTTTACTGTAATACAACAGTATAATATTGAGATATAAGGCCCGTAAAAACAAAAATATTTAATTTCCATCCTTCCTGGGACAACGGTCACCTGCATACCAACAGGTACACTGCCACACCTACATTGATATATATATATATATATATAATATATATATATATATATATTATATATATATATATATATATGCCGAAGACACATGATTGTTTTTAAGAGATTTATTCATAGAGAAACGTTCGCACATGACTATGTGCATCATCAGTCTGAAAAATGACAAAATAATATTAAAAATACTAAAAATACACAGGATTCTTAAAATGACAATTAAAAACTTAAAATACTAAAAATTAGAGGCAAAGTAAAAACAACTGCTGTTACACCAACCTTCAGGTACAGAGGAAGAAGATAGAATGACCAGAGAAGGAACTACAACCTCCAAAGACGACTATGCCAGATATAGTTGAGCAGAGGAGCAGCCACCGTTTAACGATTGAACGAGTCTTTTAATATATAATGACTCTAAGGTCGTCAAATAATCTGCATCCTTAGAATATGCTAATATGGAAAAGTGCTGTTTCTTGACCTCAATTTTACAATTGATAGCATGATTTTTTATATTTGAAGGTTCTGGTCTGCTCAATCTTTGTCCCGTTCTAAAACTCAACCCTAAGTGACTGTAATAACGCATCTGCAACAACCTCTTCGTTGATCCAATATAAGTACCAGGACATCCTGGGCATGTAAACTTATATCCACATTGAACCTCATGAAGGGCTGCAGACGGTCCTTGAAGCCAAACAAAGAGCCAATTTTACTGGGATTATTAGATATTAATTTTAAATTAATGCACGGTATTTCAGTTTCAATAATTTGTTTCAATTCATGCGAAAATTTGGAGTTAAAAATATAAGGAATTGAAGCATACATGATTTTTTTCGGAACATTAAAAACCGGTGTGGCAGGGATGAAATAATTAGTTAAAAGTTTGTTGATGATTCTAAAAACTAAATCCCTGGGAAATGAATTTTGGTGAAAAAAAGTAGTTAAAAATTCAATCTCCTTATGAAATATGGACCAACTGGACGAGTATCTAAAAGCCCTATTATAACTAAAGTATAGATGGTATTCAAATTTAAAACTGGTTTGGCAAGCACTATAGAAATTATTTGCAAGACCTGTATAAGTTTTCTTTCTATAAACGGCAGTAGTAAAAACAGAACTAACTCTCCGTGAATAAAACATCTAAAAACGGTAAACAATTATCTTTCTCCAATTCCATAGTAAAATTAATGTTAGGGTGTTGCTGATTAATAAAATCTAAAAACTGAGTGGCCTGCCACTGATACTTAAAAAGAACAAAGGTATCGTCTACATACCTTCTGTAAAACAATGGTTTAAAAGAAGACGGACAACAATCTAAAATTTTGTTCTAAAAATGACATAAAAAATTTGCAAATAAAGGTCCTAAAGGAGAAACCCATAGCAACACCATCTACCTGAGAATACAATTTTTGATTAAAAATAAACATAGAATCTTGCACAGCAAGTTCTAGAAGTGTTTAAAAAGAGACCTAGTAAAACCATGAAAAGTAAAATTGCCATCTGGGAAAACCTTGTTTAAAACAATCTCTATAGTCTCGTTTAATGGAACATTCGTAAATAAAGACTCAACATCAAAGCTTGACATATACAGGTCACCATCCTGACTAATGATTTGGTTTTGAAATTAACCATTCTTTAAAATAAAATGACTTGAAGTATACTCGCTAAGAAGAGAAACCAAATATTTCGAAATAGAAAAAGAAGGGCTATTATACGCTGTCATAATAGGTCTTATAGAATTCCATCTTTATGAATTTTTGGTAGCCCATACAAAATACTGAAAGAAGAACCGGTTACATACAGCTTTTGGTAGGTTTTATCATCAATAATGTTGTCAGTTTTTAATTTCCTTAAAAACCTGTTAATGCGATCTTCTCGTTTATAAATGTCTAAAAAGTTAGGATCACCGTGAGCTACAAACTTAGAAGTGTCCGACAGTATGTCTTCAATCTTATTCACATAATCATTCTTATTCAATAATACAACTCCTTTGCCCTTGTCTGGCTTGCAGAT
>NC_087215.1:53036049-53041049 GCF_015104395.2 Macrobrachium nipponense | reverse complement strand
CATGGTATTACTGTGCAGTTGTCCCTTTTATCTAGGTATGATTCTGTTGACTGACCCTTTTATCCAGGTATTAATTGTGCTGTCTGTTCCATTTATCGTGATATTACTAGGTGACTGACCCTTTTATCCAGGTATTACTGTACTGTCTGTCCCTTTTATCCAATATATTACTGTGCTGCATTACCTTTCTATAAAGGTATTACTGTGGTGACTGAAAAGCGTTTTCAATAATATATTTCTATGGTCCCCAGTGCATGAAATGGAATATGATAAACCTGTAGTTTATTTACCACATAAGTTACAAAAGGAAGAGGGAAGGGGGATGGGGGAAGTGGAGGGGACGGGAGTAAGGGTTTGAAACGTAACTTATTCTTTGAGCTGGGTTCAATGATGCCCACATGCTAAACTTTGCGTACATCGGTCAAGCAGTTCGGGTATCTATTGTCCACCAGCATATAAAAATACATACATGCATACGTACCATCATTCACTGTTATTTATATAATATGCGTGTGTATATCTACATATTCTTTAGTTATATAAGATAGATAGATAGATCGATAGATAGATACTATATATATATATATATTATTATATATATATAATATATATATATTAATATATATATATATATATATATATATATATATTATATATATATATATTATATATATATATATATATATATATATATCTATATATATACTTGTAGGCTTCCAGGGAAAGGCATTCGATATAATTGAAGGTTTATTGCTGATGCCGACGTTTCACAACTACATTGTTGCATTTTCAAGGCTGAAATACAGCGAGTTGATTCTTAATAATTAATCATAAAACACTTATAAATAATAAAATATAAAATATAACTAAAATCACTTATTTAAAATGTTAACTCATTTAAAAATATACATATATATAAGCTAAAAAGACAAAAAAACACAACACCATTGGCACGAAAATGACCTACCCAGACGGGAGTTGAAAGGAAAACTGTTGAAACAAAGTTACAATAATAATAAACAAGGCACACACGTACAGTAAGGCAACGACGAGACAAATAGGGCCGTTAAGCAATGAACAATTGTGTAGATGAGGTTTGGGTGTTTTAATGATGGGACAGTTAATTTTATCATTATGGACTCTAGGGTTGTTAGGTCATTGTTTTTCTGCGTTTGTCCTATTATCTGAAAATCTTGTTATCTATGTATGTTTTGCATAATTGGAATGATTCCTTATATTGGAATCATTCTCATCATCCAGGCTAAAATAAAAGATATAAAAATGATATACAATACAGCATTAAATTATTTTTGTTGACATAAAGAACACATTGAATAAAATAATACAAGGAATGCCACAACATTGAAATAAAAGTTACTCTCAAAAATGAAATAAAATAAAAACCAAATATATAAAAATAAATAAAAAGGCATTATTAAAATTAGGAAGAGTTAAAAAAGACACTTTGTCCCAACGACGTTCGGTTGCTGTATAGGAAACGCAACGAAAGTAAACAAGAAGGGCCTGGTTTAAGCTATGTACAAGGGAACATAATTATGAAGAGTGGTTGTTTAAGGTTGGAACTAGTTTCTTTATAGCTAGAGATTCTAAAATTTGAAGGTGATGTTCGTATGGACTTGACAACAAAATCTTGAAATCCTTTTAGTTTATACTATTTTTACAAAATTTCCCATGATTTCTAATGTTAGATAGTTCTGGGTTGGACAGTTTACACCCTGTACGGAAACTAATGCCCATATGTGCATCACATCTCACCTTAAACAAGCGGCGCGTGTTTCCAACGTTAGGCTGCCTATTGCATCGGCAGCAAGTATAAATGTGGACAACGCCGGATTGCATTAAGGGAGGTAATCTCTCTTTGTGACGCAACATATTACCGATAGTTCTAGGGTTCATTAAGACAAACTTAACATCAATAGCTGGAAAATGATTAATTAAAATTCTCTTTAAGTGAGGCAAAAAAAAGGTGTCATGCACATTAGGAAATCGTATATACTTCAGTTTCTGGGGCAAATGTATTGATGCTGGAGGATGAAATGAAAATTCCAGAGTTTTCCTGACATATTTCATAAAGAGATTAGGAGGGTAACAATTTGCTTAAAAATAATCGTTAAGTTTCCGATTTCTTTGTGGAAAAGACTCCAATCAGAAGTTAATGTCATGGCTCTGTGGAGGAGGGTAGACAACGAATTTAATTTAAAATTGAAAAAATAAAAACTTTTAAAAGACCAAGGCTTGTGAACGTTGCCTTTCGAAATATACCTGCGTGAAAACGGTTGTCGTCACGGATAACAATCGTATCTAGGAAAGGCAGTTGGTTATTGTTTTCCAATTCATACGTAAAATTAATGTTAGGATGTAAAGAATTGGCATGTTGCAAGAACGAGTCAGTGCAAATGGTCCTTAAAAAGAACAAAAGTGTCATCCACATATCGGCGATAAAATAAGGGTTTAAAAGAAGAGGGACAGCTGTCCAGCAGTTCTCTCTCAAATTTGGGCATAAAAATGTTAGCGAATGTGCAACTCAGTGGGTTACCCATGCCCACACCTTCAACTTGCACGTATACCTCATCATTAAAAACAAAGGCAGTGTCCCTCACTGCCAACTCTAACAACTTCTTAAAATCAGGACGGTTAAAACCATGGTGAACACTTTCATCATCAGTAAAAATAGTATCTAAAAGATACTTAATAGTTTCCTCCAAGGGTATATTAGTAAATAATGATTCTATGTCAAAACTAGCCATGATTAAATCTGAATTCTGACACAAAATACTGTATTTTAATTCTAAGGAATTAGAAAGACTAAGCTCATTATTAAAAAAGCTTTCCAATAAAGGGATGAGATATTTGGCAATTTTGTAGCTAGGAGTTGTATAAGACGAAAGGATTGGCCTCGTAGGAATATTTACCTTATGTATTTTCGGAAGCCCATACATGACACCAAATGAAGAGCCAGTGACGAAGAGCTCGTCGTAAGTAGCCCTATTAATTGTATGGTTGTCCTTTAAGGCCTTTAAACAACGGTTGATTCTGTCCTCGTTTCTAAAAATGAGTTTAAAATCCTTTTCACCAATTTTCAGAAATCTAGAGTCGTCCGATAAAATAGTGATGAGTGTTCATCTCTGGTAGGCCTCTTGTCGTAAAAAAGGTATTTATCAGCGGCATAATTCCTCATTCAAAATTATTACCTTTTTTTTTCAATTTCATTGCCTTAAGAAAATTATGTAAAATGAAGTAGGTCTCCTAAAAACACTTGAGTTTTCAATTCCCGAGAAAACACTTTTGTCATGGGATATTCAGAGGATAAAAAAAGAAAAAGAAAAGACAACAATCTCGCTGAAAAATTCGCGGTTTTCTTCACGGAATGCAGATTCAGGACACAAAAGAAACACTGCTGCTTTAACCAAAGCCTTTTTAATGCTTGCATAAGCAAGAATTCGTACGCTCGGGTCTATGCTTGTTTGGAGCGAGTTTTGCATGCTGCGTCGTGCTTATAAATCACCTCGGTTTATTCCGCTCAACTCTAGGGTCAATTTTAGGCGTAGAACTTTTACGTAGGCCTATTGTTTAGGTGGGCTGACATTCGATGGTTTTAAGGATGGATGTTAAGATGATGGATGTTACGATTCTTGTATGGTTTTGAAAATGGACCGATAGGTTTGTTTTGTTATCGGCTGTAATGTATAAGGTAACTGAAATGGCCATTCCTCCTTGGAAAAGCAAATCATCATTACAGGTACAAAAATAAAAGAATAAATCTTTCAACCAAAAGTAAAAGCTACGAGCATATTGTAAGTTAGAGGGAAAAGACCCAGTCCGCAAGGTCGAATATCAAGTGGAGGTTGGTAGAATAAAAAAAAAAAGATAAAATATGCAGTATAGTTAAAAAAAAAAAGTTAAGTATATCTTAGTTTAACCAGACCACTTAGCTGATTAACGTCTTTCCTATGGTTGGCCCGAAGATTAAAACCCATTTGGTTACTTAGCAACGGGACCTACAGCTTACTGTCTGATCCTAACCACATCATATTGAGAAATGAATTTCTAATCACCAGAAATACATTCCTCTGATTCCACGTTGGCTGTACCTGAGAGTAAACTCGGGCTACCAGATCGGTAGGCGAGTTCGCAACCGACTCGTCTAGAGAGGAACTTACGCAGTAGAGTATTTCAGCCGATGTAGCCTTCTGCTATTATTGGTCGTTTCAATTTTCTGTTGGTTTTGCTCGACCAACTAAATTCCTGATTAAAAAAAAAAAAAAATTTATTCTCTGATTTATCGATTGTTATCGTATTTCCATTTCAGGTCATACGTCGTAATTCGACATCAAAGGTTAAGAACCTTAGATTTACTTAATAGCCAAGATTATATTGTTCATGTTTTATATATATGTATATGTATGTATGTATATGTATAGTATATGTATATGTATATGTATATATATATATATATTATATATATATATATATATATATATATATATATATATATATATATATATATAAATATATTGGTATTTATTGGGCGTGTGTCTGTGTATCTACTAACATAAAGAAAACAATAAAACCAAGAGAAGAAACGCTTGATAATCCTAACATCCCCACCACGAAGCTTCCCCAGCCAATATGCTCTCCAGCCACTAGGAAAGAAAAATCTTTGTTCTGTCTGTATGTAGATAATTGTCACTCATTCGAAAACTAACTTTCAGCTGTCTCCACCTGTCCATCCAGTTATCAATCTACGTCGTCAACAGGAAAACATGCAAATGAATGACAGCATAGCGTCGAATAACACGATCCGTGACGTCATTCTCTCAAAACTGGGAGGTCTCTGTCCGTCTGAAGACGAAAGTTCCAGTCGCTCGAGAAGGAAGGTGAAGCGGCTGAACAAAGTTGTAACTTTGGCGCCCCACCTAAAACAGCATTTGCGATGTTGTTCCAAATAATTTCAAACTTTCGGTAAAAACAGCTGCCTA
>NC_087215.1:53026049-53031049 GCF_015104395.2 Macrobrachium nipponense | reverse complement strand
CCACTGAACTAATGATTGGTCTGATAGGTTATTGATTTTATGTGTCTTGACTAAACCCCATACATATAAGGTAGGGAGGCGCATTGCGGGGTAAACTGTTTAATTAAATGGTCCAAGCCCTTCAAAATGGATTTAATTTGTTATTAAAATGGGAGTTCACTGTCTGTGTAGGGTCAGACCTCAGTTTTTTGTATAAGTATCAGTATCATTTTAGCAATGTCATTATTTTACTTATATAGTCACTTTTATTCATTATTACCATGCATTAGATTTATCTGCTTTAGTCACTTTCACTGTATCGTCGTCTTTAATTTTCTTAAAAGCCTGGGAAATCTCACGGGTACATTAGGGGGAGAAGGCTTACACATAGCACCATATACAATACTTTACAAATATTGATATCATCAGGGCATAGGTTTGATTAAATTTTTTTCTAAATAACAAAAGGATTTTGAGATGTCGACAAAGTCCAGGTTACCATTAAATACACCAAAGCTTAACCCATATCCCAATCCGCTGTCGTAGCACTATCCACTGGTTTGTTCTGATAAATTAATCATGAAGTCCACGTTGGGCATGCTTAGTCCAGTCGCTTTCAGCAATAAGATTCTTCAGCTGACTTGAAGCTTCCTTTCAAAGACGGTTGAACACTTTCTCAATTTTCCGTAGCAATAATCCAGCATCGATTCTTCCAATCGACAGGACCCGTCTGATTAAAGCCATACCGGCTGCTTCTAAGTGTACGAAACGCATCATCTACTTCCACTTTGTGATGTCGATGTGTTCTGAAGTATGATGCGTTGAAACTCGTCAAAAGGTCGCTTCTACTAGACGAAGAATTTTCACTGGTAAAATCGACTTGGGCATCACTTGCTCGTTCATACACTTCCGTAGAAAGTTAAGTCGGAGTTTCAGTTTTGAGCGATGATAAGAGCATTACAGAAGGATGCCACGAATAGGACAAGGTTCGGAAAATTCAAAGAAAAGGCGTAGAAGTTGCGTGTGGTTTCCATTATACTAAAAAATCACAGTAGATGCACGTGATTTCATAAATAAGCAAATTCCACAGGAAAGTCAGTGCATCTACTGTGATTTTTTAAGCATAATGGAAACCCACAATTGTGACCGTGTGATCTGATAATCTGGATTATCTCTTTTAATTTTTCCCTTTACCCTTTTGACAATTAACCATCTGGTATTCTTTATCTTGTGTTGTACCGGAGACCTTTCTCTCCAATTGTACCTCATTAACTCCTTGACAATGTCTGAGTAAAGATGAAAGCGCTTGGATTTCTGACTATCATTTTCCTGTGGAATTTGCTTATATATATATATATATATATATATATATATATATATATATATATATATATATATATATATATATATATATATATATATATATATATATATTAATATATATATTGAAAGAAAGTCGGTGTAGAATTTAGAATTCATTACAATATTGGCCAATTATGATAGATGGATCGTGAATGAATCACTAGTGTAGTAATATTACCAACAGTAGCTGCTTCATAGATCTATAGAGAAGGCTCGTCAACTCGGATTATTAAATTTAAACCTGTCCCACCCTTCCCTCTACCCACCCTACCTTTTAAGGAAGGTAAATCAAGCGCTTTCTTCTTTGCTGGGTATTGAACTTAATCTAACCATTACTGCTTTCCAGCCATCTATCCAGCTCTTTCAACGTCGACCTCTTGTACCTTCTTGGGTCACCTTCGAGTCATACTTTAGCCAAGCTATCCTCACCCCCATCCCACAACCCCGACCCCCATTGACAGACCATCTGAAACTGTCGCTTCTATCATTTTTACCTCTACTAACCTATTTTACTATTATACATCTCCATATTTCTTTTTTCCTTTCTTCTTACATCACATGTACAACACAAGTAATTTAGAATTCTTATTTCATTCGAACTGAGCAATTTTACTTCATTTGCATAAGTAATAGTTGGCTCAACATTATCTTCCTTTATTTTAACTTAATCTTTGGACTAATCTATAGTCTTCCTCTCTTTAAACACGACCAGATTATCTCAAGTGTGTCATCCCATACTTTAACTTACACTAACCTTTGTAACACCTTCGTGCTCCTCCATATTTCTAAGCTTTTCCTCTTTTATTATACGTCTTCTGTTACAGAGACCTTTAATTTTAAGTTTCGACCTTTCACTTTCAATAAAACGGTCAAAATAAACAGTTTACTTCCATGAGGAGAGTTGGGTTACCGTTTCCTTCATATATTATTGTTTCGTCTTCCTTAGAACCTAAAAGTCTCTTCGTAATATCTTGCACATAACCTGCTAACTTTCTTGCATCTATTCTGTGACTCTCCTGTTATCTCAGCCAATCATCATCTGCTATATTTTGCTCTCAAAAATCTGTTACGCATCAACTTGTTGTTCATTCTTCCACCATCGAAATACACATTCATTGCTTCATCTCCTTGTTTTTGATTTGGCCTCACAACTTCTGCAACTAATTTCAAGCTCTTTCACGAATTTCATCCTCTGTACATCAGCCATTCTAAATTCATTTGCAAAACATCAAATTCCAACATTTTGCACCTTGCCGTTGGTTAATAAGAAAAAGTGATTAGAATAGATTCACCATCTCTCTTTATTCCACTCCTTATACTGACACCAAATTATTTTTTTATCTAGGTTGTTTATCTGTAAAGATGATGAATTTAATATCTTGATTCTTGTTTATCAAGCTTTCTGGATACATTATACTTGGCATTAAAACGATCCCATTTTCACGATTTTCGTGAAACCGGTTCGTTTCAAACTATTAAAATCTTCTTCCTTATAAAAAAACAGAAGCTTTATAGACCTGGAATTTTGCTCCTCGTCTTTCATGACCGATTCAGTTCATTGTGGGAGGGTTTTATTCACTTAAAAAATTCCATTCAACGCTAGTTTATAAAACTGCTCGGTGGAAAGAACTTATTTTATGATAATATATATGGACCCAGGTGTTATAAGACACACTCATTCCCTCGAAATGAGATTTTCTCTTTATTCTTGGTCTTTTAGTTAGTGTAAGCTTATCTTTTCTATGAATGTAATGAAACTATCACGAGTACTGCTTAGACACTGAATCTACAAACCGTTATCATGTGAAAGGGAAATTCCAGAACAGGCAGTCATTTGAACATGTAAGTCAATGTCTGTGTTAATGGGTGTAGTACGCCTACTTCGAAATCAACACAAGCGTAGGCCACCAAATCCTAAAGACGGAGAGACAGACTTCCCCGTAAAAACGAAATTGAAGGTCTGAAGAAACTGGCTTCCTGGAGCCATTCCCCGGAAGGACGCCTTGCGTCATAGTCGAGACTGGAATTGGTCGCCATAAACTACGAGGTTCGTCATAAGGTATACATAAAAAAAAAAAGGTTGGCCCCATTCCCCCGTCAATTCTCTGTTGACTATTGAATGGACACACCGCTAACCCATACGGGGATGGATGAATAAATAAAAATGCAAATGGGGGACATAGAACAGGAGAGAGTTAAATCGATAGAGACTGTTAGGACAGAAGAGGAAAGTTTATATACGAAGGCTGGAAAGGATGCAATGGATATATCGTCAAAAAAAAATGGAAAAAAAAAAAAAAAAGTTAGTTTACTTCTTCCTTCACCTGTGCAGGTTCATTTCTCCAGTTGTCTGTAGACCCGCGTACATCATACACATAGAGAGACATAGGCAAAGATACGAGCACGCACACACATACACACACATACACACACATATACATATATATATACACATATATATATATATAAATATATATATATATATATATTTGTGTGTATATATATATATATATATATATATATATATGATATATAACATGGGGGGAAGAACCCCCAGTATTCATAAGGTAAGCGTGGACACGAAAACGGAAGGCAGACCCCCACACCCTCTACACACACAGGCTCTCTCTCTCTCTCTCTCTCTCTCCAAGGAATCACCCTCTCTCTCTCTCTCTCTCTCACCTCTTTCCTCTCCATTCTAACAGGTAATGAAAATGAGAGAGTTGCATCATATCATAACGTTTATTTCAAGAATAAAACTAAATCAATTAACTAAGTAATCCAGTCTTACAGACTAACTTAAAAACAACTCATTGTCAAGTCACCAAAAGTCCACACCCCACACTGGGAACTCTGTCCCCGGCATTTCCAGATCCGTCTGTCATCCCGGTAAGTACACACACAAGTTTAAAGACAAAGTTAATAAAATGGAACATCTTACAAGATATCAAAAAAAACAAGCCATCCCTTTGGCTAAAGTAAAGGTAACACTTACCCATTCCCCAACCGGAATATCACTCACTGATAAATAAAACACTTTGGCATCTGCCATCATGGCTTCGCCTTCCTCCCCCGAATGCTGTGCAAGTCCTCCACCCCATAGACTTGGCTAGTGATACATTATGAATAGAAGAGGCGCACACGCACACACGAATGCACACTTCGACAACGCTTCATATTACTGGCTACAACCAGTTTCCCAAAGGCACTTGAGAAGAGTTCATAAACTGTCGTACATTGACTTCCTGAATTAAGCACTTTTATCTCACGCCATCCCCTAGAAACTCATTGATCAGCTACTCTCAGGTCGTTACCCTCTGCACTGTTCTCCACATTCCATAGGTCACAGAGAACGCACGAACAATATATTATTAATCAAAATCCCTAGGCCTTACATATATATATACCCGAAGTATTGCGAATTGGATATTGAGGAAAAACTTAATTTTGTATAATATATATATATATGTATATATATATGTATATATATATATGTATATATACTATATATATATATATATATATATATATATATATTATATATATATATATATTATATATATTATATATATATATATATATATACTATATATATAATAGAGAGAGAGAGAGAGAGAGAGAGAGAGAGTAGAGAGAGAGAGAGAGAGAGGATTCATCTT
>NC_087215.1:53014999-53025549 GCF_015104395.2 Macrobrachium nipponense | reverse complement strand
AAGATGAATCCTCTCTCTCTCTCTCTCTCTCTCTCTCTCTCTCTCTCTCTCTCTCTCTCTCTCTCTCTCTCTCTCTATTATATATATATAATATATATATATATATATATATATATATATATATATATATATATATATATATATATATATATATATATATATATATATATATATATATATATATATATATATATATATATATATATTATATACATAAATAGATATATATATATACATAAATATATATATCATATATATATATATACATATATATATACATATATATATATATATTATACAAAATTAAGTTTTTGCCTCAATATCCAATTCGCAATACTTCGGGTAATATATATGTAAGGCCTAGGGTGATTTTGATTAATATATATTGTTCCTGCGTTCTCGGTGACCTATGGAATGGGAGAACAGTGCAGAGGTAACGACCTGAGAGTAGCTGATCAATGAGTTTCTAGGGGATGGCGTGAGATAAAAGTGCTTAATTCAGGAAGTCAATGTACGACAGTTTATGAACTCTTCTCAAGTGCCTTTGGGAAACTGGTTGTAGCCAGTAATATGAGGCGTTGTCGAAGTGTGCATTCGTGTGTGCGTGTGCGCCTCTTCTATTCATAATGTATCACTAGCCAAGTCTATGGGGAGACTTGCACAGACATTCGGGGGAGGAAGGCGAAGCCATGATGGCAGATGCCAAAGTGTTTTTATTTATCAGTGAGTGATATTCCGGTTGGGAATGGGTAAGTGTTACCTTTACTTTAGCCAAAGGGATGGCTTGTTTGATATCTTGTAAGATGTTCCATTTTATTAACTTTGCCTTTAAACTTGTGTGTGTACTTACCGGGATGACAGACGGATCTGGAAATGCCGGGGGACAGAGTTCCCAGTGGGGTGTGGACTTTTGGGTGACTTGACAATGAGTTGTTTTTAAGTTAGTCTGTAAGACTGGATTACTTAGTTAATTGATTTAGTTATTCTTGTAAATAAACGTTATGATATGATGCAACTCTCTCATTTTCATTACCTGTTAGAATGGAGGGAAAGAGGTGGAGAGAGAGAGAGAGAGAGAGAGAGAGGTGATTCCTTGGAGAGAGAGAGAGAGAGAGAGAGAGCTTTTTGTGTGTGTAATAGGGTGTGGGGGTCTGCCTTCCGTTTCGTGTCCACGCTTACCTTATTGAATACTGGGGGTTCTTCCCCCCATGTTATATATATATATATATATATATTATATATATATTATATATATATATATATATATATATATAGATATATATATATAATATTATATATATATATTTAGGGCTTGTGCCTTATGTATGATAAGGCGCCCTATGAGGTATGTTAGACTAGCGATAATCTTACGCTAAGTCGGTTGGTATTGCACTTCCATCTTCAATGGAGTGTCTGGGGGTTTGTAGATCACTTACGAAGTCGGTATTATCTTGTTAGTTAGTTACGACGATGTGTTAAACTCATGGTGAGGAGGTTCTTGTAAAAGAAAACACGAAATATAAAACTATATGTATTCTTCTGAAGTTTTACATGCTGAAGATCAGATATGATTGTAATTAGTCTTCTAATAACGATAGCTTGATCGCTCTGCCAATGATGATGGCTAATCCTATTCCTCTACATGATAAAGCTTAGGTAAAGAGGTACAGGTCTCTAATGACGATAGCTAACTCTGTTCTGCCCGTCTACCATCTGTTACAAGTTAGAAGAACAGACAGTAGTTCGAACATATGAACATACATACAAATGACATAGTTTCATACGAACACAACAATCAAAATGAGACACGCTACAGATCACGTAGGCCGTTTGAATTATAGGTCGGGGGTAGTTGTCTCAAGAAGGAGCTTGGGACAATGTTATAAACAATTGAATGACTACAGGTGACGGCATGTTATCTTAGCCTACATTACTTATTGTATACGTCATCTTTAGCGTCTCTAGTCTGATCACATTCCTGCAAGCAGTCTTTTATATATATGGACTAACATTCCATATTATTATTATGTAAATCACTTACATATATATATACATATATATATATATATTTATATATATATATATATGTGTATATATATATGTATATGTGTGTGTATGTGTATGTGCGTATGTGTGTGTGTGTATGTGTGTGCGTGCTCGTATCTTTGCCTATGTCTCTCTATGTGTATGATGTACGCGGGTCTACAGACAACTGGAGAAATGAACCTGCACAGGTGAAGGAAGAAGTAAACTAACTTTTTTTTTTTCCTTTTTTGTTTTTTTGACGATATATCCATTGCATCCTTTCCAGCCTTCGTATATAAACTTTCCTCTTCTGTCCTAACAGTCCCTCTATCGATTTAACTCTCTCCTGTTCTATGTCCCCCATTTGCATTTTTATTTATTCATCCATCCCCGTATGGGTTAGCGGTGTGTCCATTCAATAGTCAACAGAGAATTGACGGGGGAATGGGGCCAACCTTTTATGTATACCTTATGGGACGAACCTCGTAGTTTATGGCGACCAATTCCAGTCTCGACTATGACGCAAGGCGTCCTTCCGGGGAATGGCTCCAGGAAGCCAGTTCTTCAGACCTCAATTTCGTTTTTACGGGGAAGTCTGTCTCTCCGTCTTTAGGATTTGGTGGCCTACGCTTGTGTTGATTTCGAAGTAGGCGTACTACACCCATTAACACAGACATTGACTTACATGTTCAAATGACTGCCTGTTCTGGAATTTCCCTTTCACATGATAACGGTTTGTAGATTCAGTGTCTAAGCAGTACTCGTGATAGTTTCATTACATTCATAGAAAAGATAAGCTTACACTAACTAAAAGACCAAGAATAAAGAGAAAATCTCATTTTCGAGGTGAATGAGTTGTGTCTTATAACACCTGGGTCCATATATATTATCATAAAATAAGTTCTTTCCACCGAGCCAGTTTTATAAACTAGCGTTGAATGGAATTTTTTAAGTGAATAAAACCCTCCCACAATGAACTGAATCGGTCATGAAAGACGAGGAGCAAAATTCCAGGTCTATAAAGCTTCTGTTTTTTTATAAGGAAGAAGATTTTAAATAGTTTGAAACGAACCGGTTTCACGAAAATCGTGAAAATGGGATCGGTTTTATGCCAAGTATAATGTATCCAGAAAGCTTGATAAACAAGAATTAAGTGATATTAAATTCATCATCTTTACAGATAAACAACCTAGATAAAAAAAATAATTTGGTGTCAGTATAAGGAGTGGAATAAAGAGAGATGGTGAATCTATTCTAATCACTTTTTCTTATTAACCAACGGCTAGGTGCAAAATTGTGGAATTTGATGTTTTGCAAATGAATTTAGAATGGCTGATGTACAGAGGATGAAATTGGTGAAAGAGCTTGAAATTAGTTGCAGAAGCTGTGAGGCCAAATCAAAAACAAGGAGATGAAGCAATGAATGTGTATTTAGATGGTGGAAGAATGAACAAGTTGATGCGTACAGTTATTTGAGAGCAAATATAGCAGATGATGATTGGCCGAGATAATAGGAGAGTCACAGAATAGATGCAAGAAAGTTAGCAGGTTATGTGCAAGATATTACGAAGAGACTTTTAGGTTCTAAGGAAGACGATACAATAATATATGAAGGAAACGGTAACCCAACTCTCCTCATGGAAGTAAACTGTTTACCTTGACCGTTATTGAAAGTGAAAGGTCGAAACTTAAAATTAAAGGTCTCTGTAACAGAAGACGTATAATAAAAGAGGAAAAGCTGAGAAATATGGAGGAGCACGAAGGTGTTACAAAGGTTAGTGTAAGTTAAAGTATGGATGAGACACACTTGAGATAATCTGGTCGTGTTTAAAGAGAGGAAGACTATAGATTAGTCAAAGATTAAGTTAAAATAAAGGAAGATAATGTTGAGCCAACTATTACTTATGCAAATGAAGTAAAATTGCTCAGTTCGAATGAAATAAGAATTCTAAATTACTTGTGTTGTACATGTGATGTAAGAAGAAAGGAAAAAAGAAATATGGAGATGTATAATAGTAAATAGGTTAGCAGAGGTAAAAATAATAGAAGCGACAGTTTTCAGATGGTCTGTCAATGGGGGTCGGGCGGTGTGGGATGGGGGTGAGGACAGCTTGGCTAAAAGTATGACTCGAAGGTGACACAAAGAAGGACAAGAGGTCGACCTTGAAAGAGCTGGATAGATGGCTGGAAGCAGTAATGGTTAGATTAAGTTCAATACCCAGCAAAGAAGAAAGCGCTTGATTTACCTTCCTTAAAGGTAGGGTGGAGGGAAGGGTGGACAGGTTTAAATTTAATAATCCATTGACGAGCCTTCTCTATAGATCTATGAAGCAGCTACTGTTGGTAATATTACTACACTAGTGATTCATTCACGATCCATCTATCATAATGCCAATATTGTAATGAATTCTAAATTCTACGCCGACATTCAATTTATATATATATATATATATATATATATATATATATATATATATATATATATACATACACATACAAATTATATATATATATATATATATATATATGTAATATATATATATATATAGCATAGTTCCACTTACGGAAAATGATAGTCACGAAATCCAAGCGCTTTCGTCTTTACTCAGACATTGTCAAGGAGTTAATGAAGTACAATTGGAGAGAAAGGTCTCAGGTACAACACAAGATAAAGAATACCAGATGGTTAATTGTCAAAAGGGTAAAAATTAAAAGAGATAATCCAGGATTATCAGATATCACACGGTCACAATTGTGGTTTCCATTATGCTTAAAAAATCACAGTAGATGCACGTGACTTTCCTGTGGAATTTGCTTATTTATGAAATCACGTGCATCTACTGTGATTTCTTAGTATAATGGAAACCACACGCAACTTCTACGCCTTTTCTTTGAATTTTCCGAACCTTGTCCTATTCGTGACATCCTTCTGTAATGCTCTTATCATCGCTCACAAACTGAAACTCCGACTTAACTTTCTACGGAAGTGTATGAACGAGCAAGTGATGCCCAAGTCGATTTTACCTGTGAGAATTCTTCGTCTAGCAGAGCGACCTTTCGACGAGTTTCAACGCATCATACTTCAGAAACACATCGACATCACAAAAGTGGAAGTAGATGATGCGTTTCGTACACTTAGAAGCAGCCGGTATGGCTTTAATCAGACGGTTCCTGTCGATTGGAAGAATCGGATGCTGGATTATTGCTACGGAAAATTGAGAAAGTGCTGCAACAGTCTTGAAAGGAAGCTTCAATTCAAGCTGGAAAATCTTATTGCTGAAAGCGACTGGACTAAGCATGCCAACGTGGACTTCTTGATTAATTTATCAGCAAACCAGTGGATAGTGCTACGACAGCGGATTTGGAATATGGGTTAAGCTTTGGTGTATTTAATGGTAACCTGGACTGTGTCAAACATCAAAACAAAAAATCCTTTTTGTTATTTAGAAAAATTTAATCAAAACATATGCCCTGATGATATCAATATTTGTAAAGGTATTGTGTATGGTGCTATGTGTAAGCCTTCTCCCCCTAATGTACCCGTGAGATTTCTCGAGGCTTTTAAGAAAATTAAAGACGACGATACAGTGAAAGTGACTAAAGCAGATAAATCTAATGCAGTGGTAATTATGAATAAAAGTGACTATATAAGTAAAATAATGATATTGCTAAATGATACTGATACAAAACTGAGGTCTGACCCTACACAGACAGTGAACTCTCATTTTAATAAATTAAATCCATTTTGAAGGGCTTGGACCATTTAATTAAACAGTTTACACCGCAATGCGCCTCCCTACCTTATATGTATGGTTTAGTCAAGACACATAAAAATCAATAACCCTATCAGACCAATCATTAGTTCAGTGGGCTCAGTTACGTATAATTTATTTAAATGGCTTGTAAAAATTCTTATACCTTTGTTAGGAAACATTTCTAACACGAATGTTAAAAACAATGTTGATTTTATAAACAAATTGAATAGTTTAAATTTGAATTTTGATTTTAATATGGTTAGTTTTGAAGTTGTCTCTTTATTTACAAAAGCGCCTGTAGATGACTTACTTGAATATTTGGAGGAGGAATTAGAACGTCATGACATTCCCTTAAGAGTGGCAAACCTCATTAGTCTCATAAGGTTATGTATCAATGATAGTAAATTTTGTTTTAATGGGGAATTTTTTGTACAAAAGTTTGGCATGGCTATGGGTAATCCCTTATCTCCTGTCCTTAGCAATATTTACATGGAATTTTTGAGACAAAACTCTTACCAAGAATTTTGCCCCAAAAAGTTATTTGGTTTAGATATGTGTATGATATCTTCTGTATTTGGCCAGTTCACGAAAATCTCCAGGAATTCCTTAATCATCTCGATAATTTAGTCTCTTCTATAAAATTTACCGTAGAGGAAGAAAGAAATTGTAATTTGAATTTTCTTGATGTTACTGTCCATAGAAATGATAGAAATTTCACCTTTTCAGTCTTCGAAAATCAACTAACATTGCCTCTTTTGTTCATTACTACTCCAATCACCCTCAAAATGTTAAATTCTCTGTTTTTTCTGGGATGTTTCTAAGGGCTTTACGTGTCTGTAGCCCGCAGTTTATTATATATATATATATATATATATATATATATATATATATATATATATATATATATATATATACGTATATATGTATATATGTATGTATGTATGTATGTATGTATGTATGTATGTATGTATGCGACGTGTGTGCGCTCTTAACTTCTCTACTTCTTCACAGTTTTTTTGATAAGCTTATCATTACAAAGCCTGGTTTCCAAATGCAAGTCAGGTTGGTGACGTAACCTCGTTTTGATACGCCTGGCGCGGGTTCGAATCATGCTACGGACGTCAGAATTTCTTCGTGTTTACTTTTGGATTTGTTCAGGCTTTTTTAGTTACAAGTTGATTCCAGAAAGAACATATAAAGAATTTGCAAAGTTAATAGGGCATTATGGTTATATATATATATATATATATATGTATATATATATATATATATTTTTCTCAGGTGCTTTGTTCTTTTTTTTCTGCTTTGTGACCATTTTTTCTGCTTGGGAGTATAGGTATGCATCAGTGCATGCGGGTTCTTAATTAATTAATTCAGTCCTACTAGTAAAATACAATTATTTTTTATTGTTATGGGTTATGAAATTTATTATCCAGTAGTTTATATGTATAAACATATATAACTATATATACATATATAAATTTTATAGATAAATTTATATATGTATATATATACACAGTACATAAATATATATTATATATATATATTATATAACTATATATATATATATATATATATAAATATATATATATATATATATATTAAATAGTATGTGTGTGTTTTGTTTCTATATAAATTTATCCTATAGAATTATATATGTATAATATTATTTATGTTTTATACATTTAAACTACTGGAATACATTCATAACCCATAATAAAAAATAATGATATTTTTACTGGTAGACTAAATTAATTAAGAACTCGCATGCACTGAGGCATACCTATACTCCCAGGCAGAAAAAAAATGGTCACAAAGCAGAAAAAAAGAACAAAGCACCTGAGAAAAAAGAAAAGAGAGAGAGAGAGAGAGAGAGAGAGAGAGAGAATTCCAGGTAGATTACAAGAGGCTGAGTCTCACCTCCAGACTGGATAGGATGGTGTGAGTAGCTATGTAATCTGGACCCCTCCCTATCCTTACACATGCACACACACACACAACACACACACACCTCCTGCCCCTCTTAGATCAATACCAACATGGGGCACGGGTAGGGGACGGGGGGCGGGAGTGGGAGGAATGACATGGCCACAAGAGGGGTAGGAATAGAGAGAGTGAGGAATGAGGCCAAGAGGGACTGGGTAAGAGTCCTTGAATATCTTTATCATGTTACTTTAAAAGTACTCTTATTTTTTCTCTCTCATTTCCATTTTGATTTCCCGCCTCGTTTTCTTCACGTTAGGAGGTTTGGCGGTTAATTGACGGTGGAAGGGACGCTGGTGGTGGTGGTGGTGGTGGGGGAAGGGGGGGGGGTGTCAGGAAGGGGGGAGGTGTAGATTCAGTTATTTTTAGCTCTCGTTGCCTTAGTTCTAATCTGAATAGTACAATTTTGTTTATGTGATTTGAGGGTATCAAAGCACGACTGGCTTATGCGTGCTTTGAGGTATGAGTGTGTATTTACGAGAGAGAGAGAGAGAGAGAGAGAGAGAGAGAGAAGAGATAGAGAGAGAGAGAGAGAGAGAGACGTAAGGAGAAATAACGAAATAAATACCAGACAACAAAAACAAAGAGCGAGAGTGTTTTCTATAGTACGCGAAACGAGAGAGAAAAAGAGACATACATACATACATGCAGACAGACAGAGATGTATGGAGAAATAACGAAAATACCAGACAACAAAAACTAAAGAGTGACAGAGTTGTTTTTTATGGCAGGCGAAACGAGAGAGAGAGAGAGAGAGAGAGAGAGAGAGAGAGAGAGAGAGAGAGAGAGAGCATTTCACATTCTGTTTTCGGAGCAATAATGAAGACACCAAAACGAAGGGGAAATTTTGAAGATTTGTGAGACGAGTCTTTTAGTTCCATGACTTTCTCCAAACTGACAGCAAGCCACCGCAGTCGACTAACTAGCAGGTCCTTAATCTACTATTAATGTTATTAGGATCGTTTTTATATATATTTTCAAGTGTAAGCAGAATAAAAAAGGTGAAATTAGTATAAATACTATATAAGTAGTCAATAATTCTGCTATCGTTTATAAGTTGTAGCCGCTGCCACTGGCTCTGAAAGCTTCAATAATGTGCCTTGGCAACCTACTTTTGAGAAGTCGGGAGCGCTGTTGACCCTTAGGTTGTCAAGATACGATAAGGAAAACTTCAAAACTTTTGCTCACGGATATCATATTTTGGAATTCATGAAATACCGCGGCTTCGAAAAATGACCAGATAATGCGAGAATTGCCAAAATACTCCATCTAAATGTCTTAGTTGAAGCCTTTTTCGTTGAACATTGAAACTATCGGATATAGAAGAACATTCATATAAACTGTAGCTGGTACAAATAAATTCAGATTTCGAAATAAGCAATACAGAAACCGCTTTTCATACTGGTGTTGATAAAGGCTTTCTAACGCAGATAGGAAAAACTTTCGATTTTTCTAAACGGGCAGAGATGAAGGTAGCTAGTTTTAACTGACAATTGTCTTTCAATGGATATCAAAAGGCCAAGTTAATTTCTTTGACAGAGTTTAAACAGATTTCTGCCTTTATTTTCTTGAAGTCGGATTAAACTCCCAATTAGAATTCCTTACGTCATTTAACCTGAAAAATGAATCCATTGAAACTTCTCATTACGTTTAGAAGAAACTTTCTTCAAAAAATCATTTCAAAGCCATTCAAAATATTCCAAGCAGCAAATTTAGATGACCAACACTGACCAACACGTCCATAAGTAGGCAGCTGTTTTACCGGAAAGTTTGAAATTATTGGAACAACATCGCAAATGCTGTTTAGGTGGGGCGCCAAAGTTACAACTTTGTTCAGCCGCTTCACCTTCCTTCTCGAGCGACTGGAACTTTCGTCTTCAGACGGACAGAGACCTCCCAGTTTTGAGAAGAATGACGTCACGGATCGTGTTATTTCGACGCTATGCTGTCATTCATTTGCATGTTTTCCTGTTTGACAGACGTAGATTGATAAGTGGATGGACAGGTGGAGACAGATGAAAGTTCGTTTTCGAATGAGTGACAAATTAGATACATACACAGAACAAAGATTTTTCTTTCCTAGTGGCTGGAGAGCATATTGGTTGGGGAAGCTTCGTGGTGGGGATGTTAGGATTATCCAGCGTTTCTTCTCTTGGTTTTGTTGTTTTCTTTATGTTAGTAGATACACAGACACACGCCCAATAAATACCAATATATTTATATATTATATATATATATATATAAATAATATATATATAAAATATATATACATATACATATACATATATAAAACATGAACAATATAATCTTGGCCATTAAGTAAATCTAAGGTTCTTAACCTTTGATGTCGAATTACGACGTATGACCTGAAATGGAAATACGATAACATTCGATAAATCATAGAGAATAAAAGAAGACTTTCTTTTTTTCTTTTTTTTTTAAATAAAGAATTTTGTTGGTCGAGGAAAACCAACAGAAAATTGAAACGACCAATAATAGCAGAAGGCTACATCCGCTAAAATACTCTACTGCGTAAGTTCCTCTCTAGACGAGTCGGTTGCGAACTCGCCTACCGATCTGGTAGCCCGAGTTTGTTTCCAGCTGCAGCTAGCGTGGAATCAGAAGAAGGTATTGCTGGTGATTAGAAATTCATCTCTCAATATGATGTGGTTCGGATCAGATAATAAGCTGTAGGTCCCATTGCTAAGTAACCAATTGGGTCTTAATCCTCCGGGCCAACCATAGGAAAGCCGTTAATCAGCTAAGTGGTCTGGTGTTAAACTAAAA
>NC_087215.1:53004999-53009999 GCF_015104395.2 Macrobrachium nipponense | reverse complement strand
GCCATGAATATTCACGTCACGTCTGTCTGTCCCTCTAAGTGGATGGGGGAAAAGGTCCGGAGGTCAAATGTGATCCATTATACACACAGGTGTGTCTGGGACTCCCATGGGATCCCTCCCCGCCTCCGTCCCCGCCCCACTCAACGTCATGACGACCCCTTCTCGCGTTCTGGTCGTTGGAGTTCTACCTGCAATCACTCGCGCTTTGGCTTCGAACCAAGTGTTCTGATTCCGAGATCTCAAGCTTGAACCCTCGTTCTCAGATGGGGGATGGGTAACCACTTGAACTGTGCGATTGCATATGTATTATCATATGTTTGTATTAGTTACCGTATTAGATTACTTTAACTCATCATGATGCTGTTGGTAATGTAATTCGTCCTTTTTACTTTTCCAAGCACAAAGGAACTCAAACACTTGCGTGCGCATACATTCACGACCGCTCACACACAACACACACATGTGCATATATATATATATATATATATATATGTAGTCACAAGTATCATTAATAGCTGCTTTAGTCCTTCTGGCCTCTTAGCATAGGGATCAGATTGCAAGCCATCAGGGGTAGTGACCCACACCTGACAGTATGGAGAGTGAAATGATAGTTTAATCGCAGTTTTGAGATAAGGGTCAAGTCAGGTAGAGGAATTAAGGGATTCTTCGGGGAAAAGTCATACTAGTAGTTGCTATATATTCTTTACCTAAGACCTACATCCCTGTGCTCTCTTCTGCTGGTTCTTTATTGCTTTTCAGGCCTGTTGGGTGAATACTCCTGGATTCTCGCCACTTCCGTAACTCGTAACTCGTGGCCTTTGGGAAAAACAGCTTCCAAAGAGATGTCAGATCCATCTCAACTTTCGTCCAGGCACAACGTCTGCCTGCTATGTCCCAACACTACCAAACTGTAATCAGGATCAGAAGTGACCCGGGCTACAAGCGGTCCCAGCATTGTTACATTGCATTGTGGACCTATTGGAGCTACTAGCTGTTCTACAATATTGCACATTGCAATTTTGGATTGCCCTGTATGTCTGAAATTAACAATTAAGTGCCAGTTTCTGTTTCTCTCATTAAATCTCTCGTTTCCTTTTCAAGATTTCATCTCCCAAAATAAAATCCTCTGCTAAACACTAGTATGTTCCCCATAAGAATTAACTTTAGTAATAAAATAATCCTTTGTTCAGTGACTGAGTATATCATCCCTCCATTGTGATAGTTCATTGCAAGTGAGTGTGTGTGTTAGGTACGAATTCTTATCTAGGGATTCTATTTCCAGAGACATGTTATCTTGTTCCCTCGTGTTTCTGCCACCGACCTTTCCTATGAGAAGTTGCCCGAGAAGATGATTAATTCACCCCTGCTACAAGCAAGTCCTGAATCTGCAACTGAATGTCGGAGTGACTAGATAGTCCCAAGCCATGGGCACCGCCTTGCTTTACCATTGTGTAAAATTTCTATTCCACACTGAAAGCCAGTATGGAATATGTAAATTTTGTTGTAAGATTATTGTTGCACTTTTTTTGCTGGATTGCATACCAGCCTGAATTTATTCTCACTGCTTGAACTGTGTGAAATAAAGATATCCAATGTAACTACAGCTTTCCTGGTGACCTACCCCCTTTTTTGTTTAAATGTAATTAGAAGGCAATTTTTCTCTTTTATTACATTTGCTTAAATTTTTAATTCTGGGGTAAATAGTCCATAAGGCAATTTCTAAATCAGCGTTAATTTTGCCTAGCCAAACTCCAGTCAAATATGTAACACTGTCGACCTTGCAAGAGATCTCGGTCAACTAGTGAAAGTAGCAAACGCTAAACGCTAGACTGGGATGTGAAACGAACCTAGGATTAATTAGTTTTAAATTAATTTTCACGAGGCATATTCAATAAAGGTTGGACAGAACCAAGGAGGAGATAAAAGGTAAGAAATTAATATCAATGGTACACTGTTAAGATTGTGTTTGGTACGGAAAGTATTTTAAACAAGTGATCCTCCAGCACCCGATTATCCCTTCTTCAACACCTCTGTCCTCAGAGGATGAACCTCTGGTGGACCTAACTACTACACCTTCCCCTGGTCAACCAGGAACTGTCCTGCCAGGATGCAGATGTAGTTACCACCATTACTTTGGTTGTCACAACAGCCAGAGTAGGGAGCCTCCAAGAAGCCTCTATGGTTACCCCTGACTTCACTCCCGATAGCACTTCTGGCCTTCCCCCAGAGTTGGTGCCTTCATCACCTCCTAGGACTGTCATAGATATACCTTGGGGGAACCCGAGGAAGAAGAAAAAGGGGCAGAAGAGATCCAGTTAGCCTACTAGTCAAGATCTCTCCTTGGCACTCCTTGGCCATTTGGGCACAGTCCCTTTCCATCACAGAGTGAGCCTGACACTTACCCAGGGGAAGTAGCCTGAGTGATCTCTGATTAAGTGTATCCATACATAACATCCTAGTCGAGATCATATAAGTATAATTAATGTAATTTTGTTAATAGAGTACTAATAGAAACATATTCATATATCAAAGCTATTGAGCTCATGGCACGCTTGGCTCAGTGCCTCACTAAGTAAAATATAACAGGCACCAAAATCCAGAGGGGGGGTGATTATGTAACTCTCATGGGTTCTAATACCACATTAATAATTAATAAGTGAGTTAGAACTGTCCTCTAGCCTCGCAAGCTGAAGGACCTGTCCGAAATACTCATACATGGGGTTGCACTCATCAACCCTTCAGGTTGCTTATCTTAACACGTTTGTATGTATCAGCATGGGAACTTTATATGATTTGTAATACTACTACATTGTAGTTGGATCATTGTCACTTACATTGATGCTGCTGCAGCCTGATATGTCATGTAATAATAACGTGTGATTGTACCTCTAAAATTTGCCTATGAATGCACTGATACTGTCGACAGAAACAGAAAATAAATACCAGCAGAGACCATGAAACTAGTGTTAGGAAACTTATGTTAAGGAAGCTGGTGAGGTTCACATTCCCATCCTAGAAGTTAGTTAGATCACCATAGTTAGCTGCATTGCATGGGCAAGCCCATTCAGGAAGGGAGTAATATAACCGAGAAAAGCAGCTTGATTTAGTACAAGCCTTCGCCCCCAAAAGGGAGTGAATGCCTACTTAAAAAGGGGAGCTGTAACAAATATATGCTGCTGTTATCTCCCTAGCCTCTTAACATAGGGATCAGATTGCAAACCATTAGAGGGTAGCGACCCATTACTGACATTAAGAGACCCATATTAGAATCCATTAGCAGGTAGTGACCCATACCCGACGTATGGAGAGAGAAGTGGTAGTTAGATTGCAGTTTTGAGAGAAGAGTCAAATCTGGAAAGGAAATTAAAGGATTCCTCAAGGAATTATCATACTGGTAGTCACTATATATTCTTAACCTAAGACCTAACATGCCTCTGCTGGTTCTTAATTCCTTTTCAGGCCTGTCAGGTGACCTCTCCTGGATTTTTGCCACTTCCGTAGCTCGTGGCCTTATGGGAAAAACAGTATCTAGATAACTGATCTTATGTCTTGGCACACTGCCAAGCTGTGATTGGGATCAGAAGTGACCCAGGCTAAAACCAGTCCCAGCATTGTTACGTTGAGGACCTATTGGAGCAACTAGCTGTCCTGCAATATTGCATTATGCAATATTGCATTTTGGATTGACCATTAATTCTGAAATAAACAATTATGTGCCATTTTCGGTTTCTCTCACTAAATCATTTCCTTTTCAAGATTTCATCTCCAAAAGTAAAATCCCTTGCTAAACATTAAAATGTGTGTTTCCCATAAGAATTGACCTTAGTAATGAAATAATCCTTAGCTCACTGACAGAGTTAATTATCCCTCCAATATGATAGGTCATTGCAAGTGTGAGTGTGTGTTAGGTACGAATTCTTTTCCGGAAATCTATTTCCAGAGATGTGCTATCTTGTTCCTTCGTGTTTCTGCCACCGACCTTTCCTGTGAGAAGTTACCTTAGAAGATAATTCACCCTTGCTACAAGCAAGTCCTGATTCTGCAATTGCGTGTCAAGAGTGGGCAGGTAGTCACAAGCCACGGGCTCCACCTTGTGTTACCATTGTGTAAAATTTGTATTGCATTGTGAAAGCCAGTTAACTGTAAATTTTGTTACAAGATTATTGTTGCGCTTGCTTGCTGGATTTATTTTCGTTACTTGAACGGTGTGAAATAAAGTAATCTAATATAACTATGGCTTTCCTGACGACCTATAAATTTTTTTTAAATGTAATTAGAAGGCAAGTTCTCTCTTTTGTTATATTTGCCTACATATTTAATTCTGGGGAAGATTCTGGGGCAAGTGGCCGATAAGGCAGTTTCTAAATCAATATTAATTTCATCTTGCCAATCCCAACCAAAAATGCAACAACATACATACATACATACATACATACATACATACATACATACATACACCGTGTCATCATCATCATCATCATCATCAGTATCAGTATCAGTATCAGTATCAGTATCAGTATTAGTATTAGTATTAGTATTAGTATTAGTATTAGTATTAGTATTCAGATGAACCACCATTCATATGGTGAAATTCAAGCTTCCAAAGGAAATACAGAAAGAGGTCGTCTCACCTGTTAAGAAAAAAATAAATGAACAAATTAATAAATAGATAAAATGTACTCAAATGCAAGTAGAATAGCATTAAGGTAGTAATACATTGCATCTTCACTTGAACTGGTGAAGTTCCAGTTGCACGACATCCGCAGGGAGATTATTCCACAGTTCAACGGTGTGAGGAATAAAGGACTTCGGGAACTGAATAGTTCGACAGTGAGGAACATTTAGTGTATATTGTTGCTGCTGTTTCGGCTCATCTGGTTTTGTCCTCAGCGGGAAAAGGGGATCAGGGATAAATAGTGAATTCGAAAAACCTCTGTTAAAATACAACTTATGAAACGTAACACAAGAGACGATCTGTCGACGGTCGAAGTCATGATAAC
>NC_087215.1:52994999-52997499 GCF_015104395.2 Macrobrachium nipponense | reverse complement strand
ATATATATATATATATATATATATATATATATATATATATATATATATATATATATATATATACATTATATATATATATGTAGTATATATATATATATGTGTGTGTGTGTGTGTGTGTGTGTGTGCATGATGATACATGTTCGCGAGTGTAGGTGTTTGTGCGTGTGTGTTGTTTGTTTATGGTACACAAAGCATATAAGGAAAATGACTCTTTAGGAATTACAGTAAAGAAAAAGTAGAGTACGGAGATAACGTTAAGCATCAAAAACAAAACAGAATGAGAAGAGTGCCAAGAAGAAGAGGACCTAGGCTGGAGGAAAGGCGGGGCTGGAAGGCTGGAAGACTCCCTCCGTGCCTGCCTCGGTTTGTTGCTCTTCCATTAATTTCTTAATGGGAAAACGTTGTACCCGAGTCGTGTTTTTGCGGTGCCCGATTCTTTCACTTACACACAAACACCGGAATAAAAATGCAATAAGAAATTCCCTCGGGAAAAGAGAAGGTGTTGGAGGAGAAGAGGAGAAGGAGGAGGCAAAATGAATTTGCTTCTAAAATTAGGCAAGAGGGTTTACGTGTGGGATTAAAGTCTTGAGGGGGCGGAAAGTGAACGCAAGATAAAGGGAGGAGAATATTCATCTGTAAAATTTCGTCATGAACGGTGCCATCGCTTCGGAGTCGATAGACTTTTAAAGAAAACGGGATTTCTTTCTTCAACCCGATGCGTTTTCTTCAGAGCTTTCATTTCATTTGATTAATGTTCGATTTTAACGTGTTTTTACTCCAAAATTTTCTCTGACCACGTTGCATGAATACCTGATGAATTTAACTGAAAGCGTTAGGGGGGTACCAATAGGTTCACAGTGAGGCAGGAGATGGCCAACGGTACATTATTACCAGTCAACGTATCTGAAAATATTATTAAAACGAAGTTACAAATGTAGCGTGTATGACGTGGATTTAATAAAAGCCACGTAATATTTCTATTACATATAACTCGTTCTCTTATTCCAGTGAGTTCGAGTGCCATATTCCTGTTTATTAATCTACAATATTTTCAAAAGTTATTAGAAACATATACACTCACTCACACAAATGCGAGGAAATTAATTTCAGTTTCGCAATCACTATATCCAACCTTGATGCTCAGTGACTCTGCGAACAATAAAATTGCATCGCTTTATTACGTACATATTCAATGGCTTTATTGTTAATATCAACCGCCGCTTCATTCTGAATAATAGTATATATAGAAAGATTAAATATTTATATATCTATATATTATATAATTATTATATATAATATATATAATACATATTATACCATATATATAATACATATATACATATAGTATTTATATATCATATAGATTTATATATAATATATACATTCATATACATGAAATACGAATCATATACATAATAATAAATAAATTTATTATATCTATTATATATATTATATAATATATATATATATATAATATAATATATAGATATAGTATATAGTCGAGAGTAGTTACATATATATATATATATCTAATATATCACATTATATATATATATCTAATAAACATATATACATATATATTTGTTATATACATATATACATAATATTGCACTTATATATTATAATATATATATATATATATTATATATATTATATTACATATCTATACATTATATACTATATACTGTATACATATACATAACATAATATAATAATAAATTAAATATATATATATATGATATAATATATTATATATTACATGATATCTAATATATTACATATATACATTAATACATACATCCTATACATAATATATATATAAATAAATATATTGAATTATATTAAATTATATATATATATATATATATAATAATATTATATAATACCATATAAATAATATTTATATATAGATATAGTACTAATATATCAGATTATTACATATATACATATATTCATATACATACATACATATAAACATATATATATATATAAATATATATATATATTATATCTATAATATTATATATATAGTATTAATAATAATATATTTATATAAACCTATATCTATATATATATATTTATATATATTATAAGTTATATATATACCATTATATACATCATATACATATATTCCAATATAGACTAAGATTAATATATATATAGTATATAAATAAATATTATATGAATTATATATCTATATAATATCTATATATAGTAATATATTATATATATATATATATATATATATATTGAATTATTATGTTAATAGTATATATATATATATTATATATAAATATTATATATATATACGATATATATATATATATATAATATAAGTATATTAATATATTATATATATCTATAATAATATATATCTATGTAGGTATGTATGTATGTATTTGGATGTTGTATGTATACATTCATACATTTTATATTATATTATATATATACAAGTATATATATATATACATGTATATAATGTATTATATATATATATGTG
>NC_087215.1:52989356-52994499 GCF_015104395.2 Macrobrachium nipponense | reverse complement strand
TATATATGTGTGTTATATATATATGTATATATATATGTATATATATATATATATATATTTATATATATGTAGTATGTATGTATGTATGTATGTATGTATGTATGTATACATTCATATATTATATATATATATATATATATATATATATATATATATATATATGTATTCATGCAAGAATATGTGTTAGTTTGTTCGTATGAATGCTATAAAAATCCACATTTCTTGACTGATTTTAATGAGATTTCAAACTGTAATAGGTCATGGTGAAAACAGAATTAAAATTGGACCATCGATAGGGTAAGGGTGGGTGTGGGAACGGGGTCAAATGTAAAAATTACCAAAAACAGCAGATATCAAGTGTCTAATCCATAGTCTTTAAGGTCTCTGTGAAGAATAGCAACACTCCCGATGCCTTTAATTTCAAGTTCATCCCCAATAGGGAGTGGGGTGAGAATGGGGTGGGAAGGGAATAATACAGAAAAAGACATATATTAGCGTCTAATTCATAGTTTTTGAGGTCGCTGACATGGATAGCAACACGTCCGGTGCCCCTCGAGTCCAAGTTCAGCACTGATATGAAGGGAGGTGATACGAGGTTAGATCATGAGACGTAGAAATAACCGAAAACGACAGATATTAGTGACTAATAGTTTTCATTGAGGTGCGAGATGTGTATTTCTGGTAATAGAATTTCACTCTCGACGTGGTTCGGAAGTCCCGGAAAGCCGTTGGTCCCGTTGCTGATTAACCACTGGTTCTGTGTAACATACAAACACCATACAAACAAATAAAGAAACAATCCAGTTTTAGAGACAGTGACACTCCCGAAGCCCTTTAAGTACTGAGATGAATAGTGACACACTCAATGCCCTTTAAATGCAACTTCAACCCTGATAGGAAAGGGGGGACGTGAGAAGGGGTGAAAAAGTGGCGATCTTTAAAAATAACCAAAAGCTATAGATATTAGAGTCTAATCCATAGCTCAGCCCCGATAGGAATGGGGCCCAGGAAGTAAGATGTCAAAAAATGTAAGATGTCAAAAATGCTGTGCAATGTAACTGAAGCAACTATCTTCTCAGGAATGAGAGAGAGAGAGAGAGAGAGAGAGAGAGAGAGAGAGAGAGAGAGAGAGAGAGAGAGAGAGAGTTTACTGGTAGTCATTCGGAGATTACCCGGTCAGTGCTGGGTTGGTCTATATATATATATATATATATATATATATATATATATATATATATATATATATATATATATATATATATATATATATATCTATAATAACTATCTCTACCTTCTTGTTTTACAGCTATTACTCTGTGCATTATCCATGAGGACTTCGTCATAAAAAACAATCTCCGTTTTCTCGTCCTTTCTGCAAACCTTATGTTGCAAAATTCCAAAGATGCCAAAGGGAAGTTGCAAACACACTTTCTTTTTCTTTAAAATATTTTAACCATTCATTTTTACGGAACAAATTGTTTATCATTAAAAAGGTTCAAATCCATTAGCGAGATTTTTGTGGTTCCAGGCTTATTCCGTGGAGGCTAGGCAATGTCGGCTTCTAACGCGCACAGACACACTCACAAATATATATAAAATATATAAAATGGAGAAGGTTTATAATCGCTAAATCCTTATGGGTAATGCACAAAGTAATAGCTGTAAAACAAGAGGATAGAAAGGACCTTAAGTGAAAGTAAAAATGATTATTCTAATGTAGGAGTCAGCTCTTTTATCAGCTAGCATGACCGACTCCATTTTATATATCAACAAGAATAGCGAGGAGAACTTTCCAGTGTATGCAATAATCATACTATTTAAAGAGAGACAAGTCCCACAGAAGTCTGAAAGAGCTGCTCAGAGGGAAAATGCATTCAAGTATTTAGGCTCAACTCAGCCAGGCATATAATGTGATCCATTTGCTTGCGATATAGAGGCATGAAATGTGGTCTTGGAAATATCAAAACGAACCAAGTACCACCTATTCTATCCAGTTACTGTCCAGATTTTATTAATAAAATAATAAACTTCTAAAGAAACACTATTTTGAAGGATATCTTAGTCTGCACGTGATTGATTTTGGAATGCCCAAGCAAAAACGTGCATCCAAATATTTACTGTTACCAGCGTTTTCTTTCACAAAGTTCGTGTGTGAGTAGGCATGTATGTTTATGGAGGCAATGAAATTCGGGCTAATAATACACAGATTATCATAACCGGTGTTAATATAACTAGATTATCACCATCGTTCATTTAGATTTTGCATAGTGAAAAGTGTTTGATAGAATATAGTTGTTAATTCCCATATATTTTTATGTCTATTTCAATTCTATTTCATATCATTAATGACTGTCCCGACGGTGCTTTTCATGCAATGTACTTTTTATATTATGTCACTATTATCAAAAGCCTTGAATTCGTGTATTTGAAGATAACCAGCGAAATATTTACGCCACAATTTAGAAACCAGACACTTTTTTTTATATCACCCATAATTGGAATATGGAAGCAGAGTATTATATATAAAAAAAAACCTTTAATAAAATCCGAGTGGATCTTTCTTGTTTGTCCGCCCCGGGTGAGAACTGGGTACGTAGGGGATCGAGAGAGTAGGCGAGGCATGACATGTCCACCCTCCTCCTGCAAACATGTTTGTCCGCCCTGGGTGGGGGCAGGGGTAGGTAGGGGATCGGGAAGGTAGATAAGACATGAAGGGCAGCGCCGGGTACCAGCAGTGTAGCGCGCGCCACCAAGCTCATCAATAAACAAATTTTTAGCTGCAAAACACGACAGAAAGGGAGATTTACTGTCCCAGCCAGGGAGTACACGTCATAAGGCAGGCCTTCGAGATTGCCTGATGTGAATTTATGGTGGCATAAGAACCACCACAGGGGACTGCTGTTGGTTTAGATTCGAAATCTATGGGAGAAGGGAATTGGAATACTTTAGATCAGCTACTTGACATTCCCTGCCACTTATCTACCCCTTGGAGGTATTCAGGTAACCTCCCAGTCAAGTGTCCATGGGGAATGATAACGTCCTATTTCCGAAAGTATCTGACAGTCATTTTCAGGTAAAAAATAAATGCTAATTAAATACATAAAAAATAAATAGATTAAAAAATCATTTAAATAAATAAGTAAATAAATAAGTATATCAATGATAAATTATTAAAAAAGTAAAATAAACAAAATACATATGTCAATCAATTAACTAACTAATTAATCAATCAGTTTATTAACGAAATCATTCCGTCCGATTGCATTTTTAGGGTAAGATACTGAACTTCGCCCATCATCGCTCATCCCACTATACTTTCTTTACAATCGTTTGATTTCAAATCTAATCCTATATAACGTTATGGAACGGAGATGCTCTTATTTTTAATTTCCCTTCGGTCCTCACGTTTCCTTGATCGTAATTCATTATATCTCTCATGAATAACATTCTCTCTCTCTCTCTCTCTCTCTCTCTCTCTCTGTACCTTCTTTCATATTCTCTTTCTTCTACCTTACTTTCCATCCTTCCTAGTTCCTCGTTGGACGAGTGGATTTCGCGCTCAGCTACCAATCCGGTGGTCCGAAGTTCGATTCTCGGCTCGGCCAACGCGGAATCAGAGGAATTTATTGCTGGTGATAGCAATTAATTTCTCGATATAATGTGGTTCGGATCCCACAGTAAGCTGTAGGTCCTGTTGCTAGGTAACCAGTTGGTTTCTAGCCACGTAAAAATCTCTAATCCTTCGGGCCAACCCTACGAGAGCTGTTAATCAGCTCAGTGTCTGGTAAACTAAGATATACTCAACTTTTTTTTTCCACCCTTCCTAACCATTTATTCATATTGCAACTGCAGGGTTCTCCTCCCGTTACACCTTTCCAACTGTTGCTGTCAATTCGGTTTCAGCGCTGAATGACCTCAATGGTCCCAGTGATGGGCCTTTGGCCTAAATTTTATAAACAACTCTCTCTCTCTCTCTCTCTCTCTCTCTCTCTCTCTCTCTCTCTCTCATACACAAATACAGAAAAACACACGCACGCACATAAAACCCTCCCTTAGTGTATTGAAACACAGCCTCGCTCTCCTCCTCTCTCTATCTCCGCCACTCTCTCTCCTGCCACCACAGCGCTAAGCAAGGTCTTTCACCTTTAACTTCAATCTCGATCTAAATCTTTTATCATCTGCGTTGGTAGTTCAACTTTCGCTCCGCTTAGTATTATGTTCAGTCATTTGTCCTCCCCTGCTTAGCCATTTGTTTCAATTTTGGTTTATGGAAAAAAAGACACTGAAGTATACTTTTCTTTCTATGGCATCTCTCTTTAACCATATTTTTACTTCCAAATTTAATATTCATTACTTATTAGTCATGTGTTATAATCCAGTCATTGTACACTATTGATTGCTAAGATTACTGTCGATAACTAATTTCATTAGCTTGAAAGAACATGATGATCTTTTATTTTCTAATTAAATTAATCACTTTTTTCAACAAATTTATATAGTCATCCGTCGTTGATTCTACCTTCTTCTCAATCTCAATAATGTCTCACACTACGACAGTAGCTATTGAATTATATATATATATATATATATATATATATATATATATATATATATATATATATATATATATATATATATAAAGGTTTTTGCCACGAAGGAAAATTGAAAAGCGAGATACCCGGTTACTTTCGGTCTAGCACGACTCTTAACTAAGGGATAACAGTTATGCCTTAGTAAAGGGTCGTGCTAGACCGTTTTTCAATTTTCTTTCGTGGCAAAAACCCTTATTTATACATAGCATCACGTTTTATATACTTCGTGATCAAGTTATTAATATATATATATATATATATATATATATATATATATATATATATATATATATATATATGTGTGTGTGTATGTATGTAATGTATGTAAGTATTTATTATACATACAATATATTTCTATATAATATTTATATAAATCTATATACATGTATAAATGTATCAAATAACAATATATACATGTAATATACCATATATATAAATACCTTATAAATACATATTATACATACATACATATAAATATAATATTTAATAATTAAGTTTTATATTTAGATAATATAATAATATATAAAAATATATCTATATATAATATATAA
>NC_087215.1:52976856-52986856 GCF_015104395.2 Macrobrachium nipponense | reverse complement strand
TTGAATTGCTTTCTCAATTATATGGTCAGGATACTTTAAAGATGAAAGTTGCTTGCGAATTAGTTCAAATTCTTTTTCCAGGCAATCTGGGGAACAAATTCGTAAAGCTCTTAAGAATAGGTTGCTAGCTACACCTATCTTGATAGTATTGTCATGATAGCTAAAGTAGTGAATATATGAAAGTGAGAACGTTGGTTTTCTCTATATGGTAAATTTGTATTCTGTCGTGTCTCTGATTATTAAAACATCAAGAAAAAGAATTTTGTTGTCTGTTTCCCATTCAACTTTAAATTTGATGCTGGGCACTAATGCGTTTAATTTTGAGAGGAATTCATTAAAATTACCCCACTTATTATCCCAAAATGTTAGTATGTCATCCACGTATCTCATCCACAGCATGTTTTTGGGTTTTATTGCATTTATTACTGTAGTTTCAAAGTATTCCATGTACAGATTTGCTATAAATAGGACTTAAAGGACTACCCATACTACACCCGAATTTTTGCTTGTAGAATGATTCCCCGAATGAAAATACGTTATTAGATGCACATAATTCAACTAACTTTATTATTTTGTCAAGTGCCAAAGGGAAATGATCTGAATAGGGGGATAATTTTTCCCTTAAAAACTGAAGAACGTCCTGTACTGGTACTTTTGTGAATAGCGAGTCTACATCAAGGCTTAAAAGTTTTATGTTGTGAAGTGGTATATGTGCTTCTCTGAAAATTGTGACAAAAGTCTTCCGAATGTTTGATGTGACTGGGAGAAAAAGTGCCTAAAAAAGGAGAAAGGAGGCCAGCTAACCATTTAGAAATTTTGTAATTGAAAGCTCCGGCGCATGAAACGATGGGTCTGAAAGGAAGATTGTCTTTGTGAGTTTTGGGAAGACCATAAAAGTAGGGTAATTTAGGATTAATTACTTTAAATTTCTCTAATAGTTCAATACTCTTTTTGTCTTGGCCAATTAATCTTACTTTCCGAAAAAAATTCTGTGGGAACGTTCTGGAGGGGATTTTTCGTCAGTTTTTCGTAAGTATTTGTGTCGCTAAGGAGCTGGTTGATTTGTCGAGGTAGAAGTCTTTGTCCATTATTACAATTTTGCCGTCTTTGTCGGATCTACTTATTATAACATCTAACTTTTTTAGCGAGTGGATGGCTATCATGAATCTGCGGGGAACAGGATATTTCTTATGAAGGTCAGTTAAAGCATTTAGTAACACTCCTTTTAAACATATCTCTTCACGGCTGTAGTTTTTGTCAGATATGAATTTATCAAAAGCCACTAAGAAATCTAGGTTGTTTTTGCGGTCTGGCATAAGGGCAAAGGATAAGCCTAAATTTAAAACTAAATGTTGATTTACAGTAAGGGGGGTGTTGGATAAGTTTAAAACTTTGTCTTGTTGTTCAAGATTATTCCATGCGCTATTATCTATTAGGTTATTTAACTTGCGTAAAAGTCTGTTGGAATGAGTCACGCTATTATAGGCAGCAATGTCGGAACAGAATGAAATCAGATACCTGTATACGTGGTCCGTAGTGAGGAGGCGAAGATTAGATTGAGTTCCATATATCACTCTGCGTAGCACGAAGATGTCGTTTCTCGTATTGGTGATTCTTTCTTCCAGGAAAATCTTGTGTGATAGAGGGAAGGGGTTTGATTGCAGAGTCCATCTCCCGAATCCGTACATTTTTGGAAGTACTTGTTCTTTGAGGCATTCTTCCAAAAAGTGTTTTTGGTTTTTCAGCCGGTGTAGTCTGTTCAGTTCTTTTCAAACTTGCGGAAAACTGGCTTGACTTCTGGAAGTGAGTGAAGAATCGTGGAAAGGCGGTTGAATTCCATAATGGGCTGACAATGACTGGTAAAAATGTTCTGTAACAACAGAATTCCATCTAATAAAAGGAGCCCATAAAAACACCAAAATGTAGAGAGAAAAGTACTATATTTCAGAGACTGCTGTCTCTCTCTTCAGGTATATGAATGAGAAAAGTTTTCTCATTCATTTTGGGATAATAAGTGGGGTAATTTTAATGAATTCCTCTCAAAATTAAACGCATTAGTGCCCAGCATCAAATTTAAAATTGAATGGGAAACACAACAAAATTCCTTTTCTTGATGTTTTAATAATCAGACACACGACAGAATACAAATTTACCATATAGAGAAAAACCAACGTTCTCACTTTCATATATTCACTACTTTAGCTATCATGACAATACTATCAAGATAGGTGTAGCTAGCAACCTATTCTTAAGAGCCTTACGAATTTGTTCCCCAGATTTCCTGGAAAAAGAATTTGAACTAATTCGCAAGCAACTTTCATCTTTAAAGTATCCTGACCATATAATTGAGAAAGAAATTCAAAAAGCAAACGTAATTTTCTACCGACCCCCTAAAGACAAGACCAGAGACACACCCAACAATAAATTAAAAATTCCCCACCTGGAGACGATTAAGAGAGTAACTCACACCCTTGGGAAATCCAACCCTTTTGCATTTACCTACCCAAATACCTTAGCCAAATCCCTGATTAACGTCCAACAAAAGACATCGCCCAAAGACTCTGGGGTATATGAGATCCCATGCCAGGACTGTGACCAATCTTACATCGGATTTACAGGTAAATCACTTCCCCAGAGATTAATACAACACAAACGGTCAGTTAGGTATGGACAACAGAACTCGGCTATTTTCAACCATATAAATGAACATAACCATAGAATAAACTGGAATATGTCACGTGTAATTTATAGCAGCAACTGCCGGTACAAGAGTCAAATGATGGAATCGGCCTTAATAAAAGAGAAGCAGGTAATGAACATCTCAAAAGGGAATTGGACATCGGACATCGTCGACGCAGTGTTCATTCAACCAACGCTCAAGAAGATTAAAGGAAGATTATCAGCGGGGGTGACCTAAATTGGCTTACTTGTGGACGAATCTCTTGGTATAAATACCACCTTTTCTGTAAACTTTTCTCATTCATATACCTGAAGAGAGAGACAGCAGTCTCTGAAATATAGTACTTTTCTCTCTACATTTTGGTGTTTTTATGGGCTCCTTTTATTAGATATATATATAATATATATATATATATATATATATATATATATATATATTATATATATATATATATTAATATATATATATATATATATATATATAATATATATATATATATATGATATATTTATATGTTATCTATATATATAGTATATATCTATCTATATATATATATTATATATATATATAAATATATATATATATATATATGTATATATGTATGTATATATATATTCTATATATATATTCTATATATATATATATTATATATATATAATATATATTTCTCTATATATATATATATATATATATATGATATATATATATATATTTATATATTTATAAATACCGTCTATATTAAAGTAGTGTTTTGTTTTTTTTTTTTTTTTTTTATGTTACTGCGCACCAGAATTCCGAACCGCTTGACCGATCATAACAAAATTTGGTATGACCCAACTTAGATAACAGGGTAGGTTTCAAAGCCATACCCCCGACCCTTCCCCTTCCACCATCCCCTTCCACCTTCCCTTAGTAACTTGTGCTGAATAAACTATACTAGTTTAGCATACTCATTTCATGTACTCGAAACCATAGCAATATAATACTGTAAATGCTTTTCTTTCCTGTGTTTATTAATTCTGTATAAAGGTTTAGAGAACACCACAGTAAAACCTGGATAAAAGGGACAGACAGCACAGTAACATCTGGATAAAAGGGATAGGCAGCGCAGTAATATCTGTTTAAAGGTATCAAACATCACAGTAATACCTGGTTAAAGGAGACGGACAGCATAGTAATGCCTGGTTAAAGGGGACAGACAGCACAGTAGTACAGTTATCACAGTAATACCTGGATCAGAGGGACAGGCAGCATAGTAGTACCTGGATAAAAGGGACAGTTACTACAGTAATACCTGGATAAAAGGGACAGTTACTACAGTAATACCTGGATAAAAGGGACAGTTACTACAGTAATACCTGGATAAAAGGGACAGTTACTACAGTAATACCTGGATAAAAGGGATAGTCATCACAATAATACCTGGATGAATGGGACAGTTACCACAATAACAGCCGTCAGTTCACCCACGACTATTCAAAGGGTGAACGCTCCCATGAACCATCAACACAAACCACTCCCCCTCTTCCTTCTCTCTCCCCTACACTTTCCCCCTGCCATCTTCCCTCTTTCCTCCCCCTCCCCTTTCCCTTTTCCCTCCCCCTACACAGAGTGTCATTCAGAGTTTTCCCAGCAGCGCTGAGTTGGTCAGCTTGTGGTAGGTAAACTGTTTATAGTGTACTAATAGCATTACATAGTATAAAAATAAGGGAGTGTGTTTCTTCTCTCTTAAATTTTTATATGAAGTCATGAAAATTTTATTGAAATGTTTTCCATATTTTATGATATTTTGTGTTATCGTATATTTCTAAAATTGCATCATTTTTCTTATTTTTTATTTGTATTGACAAGCATTATTATTATTATTATTATTATTATTATTATTATTATTATTATTATTATTATTATTATTATTATTATTATTATTATTAAAAGTGATGGCTATCATAAAAACGAACTTGATATTACGAATGAATGTCCAGGATTTTCTTTCAGAGCTGTATTATTCATACAGAATACATAATGAGGATCTTAGCGTGATACTGTTTCCTATTTAATAATACTGTGGTTTCCACACTAGTTAAAAAAAAAAACTCAAATGTTTTCCAGCTCTTGTAACTCCACAATGAAAGGTGTTGCCATTTGTATAGAAAATTATTGCATGCATAATGACATGAGGTGTTATTTCATTTACCAAATGATACACCATGGAAAACGGGAAATCGCATTTGATTAATTTTTAATGATTCTCTATGAACAAATCCCAAATTAGGATTAATCCTGTTAATGACTGGATGGGACTCTAGTTCTTTCCTTTATCTATGGGCATTATTTGCTTGCACTGTAAATATGTTGCACGAAAAAAAAAGGTTTCACTATTCTAAATCAGGTTGCTGACAGCATATAAGGTTCAAGAAGCAGAAGTCATCGCAGTTTATAAAGCAACAGACTCGATCCAAAGGAGCTCATACTCAACAGACGAATGTCCAACCAGTGTTTCCAAAAGTTAATATAGACCAGGCAACTCCGATTTTGGTTTAATTAGAGGATGCCAGCTGACTACACAAACCCCTGAGCCCATACCCGCACCTACCCCAGGCCCTCCCAGAAAATCTAGATGGCTAAACATTGTGGCACAAATCGTAAACACTTGCAAGTCATTAAGGGATATCCATTGTTTCACTTGCAAAAAGTGAAACGTTTGGTCCTTGTCATTTAGTAAGTGTATCAGCCTAGTGGCCTACCATTTCCTGCACGTTAACTATACTCTGTTTTTTTCCATCTGTCCATCCGCCTGTGGTGGTCGCGCATTGTAACACTGCGTCCCGGGCTTTAAATAGTTACGCTAAGTTTTATGTAAATAAAAGGATATCCGGGTGTACATTTGCAACTGAGAAGTGTTTTGATAACTTATTGTATGCGAATTACACCGTTAATATTCGAAATAGGATATTATTATTATTGTTGAGTGTAAGCTGAATGTAAGTATCTAAAGCCCGGGACGCAGTGTTACCATAAGCAAACACCACAGGCGGGTGGACAGATGGAAAAAAACTAATACACACGCACACAAACACATAGATAGGCACAGGCACATATGCAGCACAAACCCACAAACACACTCGCAGTTATCCTTCCTCAAGGACGACTGGATGTTAACGCAGCTCTTTAGAATCCACACTGACTATCTTAGCTGTGAATAAAGTACCTTATAGCGAGTTCACTGTGGTTGACTGCGAACACAATGTAGAAGAGTAGAAGAGAATGGGTCAGAGACCCCGGAATCACGAATTGGAATTGCAAAAGATCTTTTACATGGAAATGATGCATTTTGAATATGTCAAATTCTATAACAACTGAAGTTTGCAATCATTGTAGAATTCTAAGACAGTTTTTTCTTTTAGTTTTTCTTTTTCGTCATAAGGTATACACTACGAGGATGCCGGGAATCGAACCCGGGGCTTTACGCTCGTGAAGCGAGTGCTCTGCCACTGAGCTACACCCTCTCGCATTTTTCATTGTTTAATAAATCTCGCTTTATCAAGAAATAACGAAGCAACATTTTTCAGTCTTTCTATTCACCAACAATTCTTCTTCACTATTCAAAAAATATAATGTCAGGAATTTGGCAATTTTTTTCATTTTTCTTTTCCTTTTTTTAGCTATGGCAACTGGAGGGGACGAGTGAAAAATAAATGTTAGGGGAACGATTTAAACTTCCCCGGATATGGCTTAGAAAACTAAGCACAGAGGGTGGAAAAGGAAACGGAAAAATAACGCCACAGTTAGACGAATTTCTTTGATCCTCTTAAAGGTTCGGCTTTCTATATTTCTTTGTTCATGAGGGTAAAATGTGCATAGTGTGTGAAATTTTTATTTTCTATATTTTACAGAGGACTTTTTGACAGCTGGGGAACCAGATCTGACGTGGGTATAAACCCACCCAGCTAACGGACATACACGCATGTACACAGGTGGCGCGCGCATACACACTCAAACCCGAGTGTATATTACGTTTCATAAATTCACCACTATAAATTCATGATTTTTCAGCGAGAATTTAATTACGAATTACGCATATAAAGCAACGAGGAACTCTTAATTAGGATATTTGACAAATTATAACACTTTTATTAGTAATAGAGTAGATGAATATGATAAATAAAATGTTCTCAAAAATCTACTTGTCCCAAGTACTGTTTCAGAAATTATTCAGATTCCAATTTGTGTGTGTGTGTGTGTGTCCTTAATTTCACATCAGCCGTCTGGAAGAGAGCCCAAGTAACAGCCTCCGGTGGAAGGAAGCAGAATTAATCAGCTTTTTCGTATTCCAGATTCGCCGTCCAGTACTCTGGAGCCGGCTCATTCCCTGGCAAGCTCCAGCCTTCGCTGAAAGTCCCTGGCGTCCTGTTGGAAGAGGATGGGAGGCGGTAACGATTCCTATTTCTGGAAGGCAAACGTGGATAGCCACCCCAGGAGATGATAGGTCTTGACCGGCCTCATCAAGGAGGCCAGTTGGCGCGTTTACACCTTGTTAACGGTTCTTGTCGGAGGGAACCAGAGCTCTTCTGGCTTTCCAAAGAGGAATGGGGAAAGAGAGAAAGAGAGAGAGGAGAGAAGAGAGAGAGAGAGAAAAAACTAGTTTTTTTTCAGAAAGGGGAAGAGAGAGAAGAAGAGAGAGAATAGTCCAGAGAGAGAGAGAGAGAGAGAGGAGAGAGAGAGAATAGTTTCCAGGAGAGAGAGAGAGCTAGTTTCCAAAAAGAGGAGAGAGAGAGAGAGAGCTAGTTTCCAAAAAGAGGAGAGAGAGAGAGAGAGAGGAGAGAAGCTAGTTTCCAGAAGAAGAGAGGAGCTATTTTGAGAAGAGAGGAAGAGAGAGAGAGTAGAGAGAGAGGGAGAGAGAGAGAGAGAGAAGAACTAGTTTCACTCAGAAGGGGAGAGAGAGAGAAGGAGAGGAGAGAACTAGTTTTCCAGAGAGAGAGAGATAGGAGAGCAGAGAGAGACGTAGTTTCTGGTTTCCAGAGAGAGAGAGAGAGAGAAGAGAAGAGAGATAGTTTTCCAGGAGAGAGAGAGAGTCTAGTTTCCAAAAACTGAGAGAGAGAGAGAGAGAGAAGAGCTAGTTTCCAAAAGAAAGGAGTAGTTCCGACAGAGAGAGAGAGAGAGAGAGTAAGTTTCCAGAAGAGAGTGAAAAGAGGAGAGAGAAGGAGAGGAGAGCTAGTTTCCAGAGAGACGAGAGCGACGAGAAGAGAGAGAGAGGTAGTTTCCAGAAAGAGAGATGAGAGAGATTTCCAGTTTCCAGAGAGAGAGAGCTAGTTTCCAGAGAGAGAGAGAGAGAGAGAGAGAGAGAGCTAGTTTCCAGAAGAGAGAGAGAGAGAGAGAGAGAGAGAGAGAGAAGAGAGAGAGAGAGAAGCTAGTTCCAGAAGAGAGAGATGCTAGTTTCAGAAGAGAGAGAGAGAGAGAGCTAGTTTCCAGAAGAGAGAGAGAGAGAGAGAGAGAGAAAGAAAGAGAGAGAGAGAGAGCTAGTTTCCAGAAGAGAGAGAGAGAGAGAGAGACAGAAGAAAGAAAAAGAAAGAGAGAGAGAGAGAGCTAGTTTCCAGAAGAGAGAGAGAACTAGTTTCAAAAAAGAGAGAGAGAGAGAGAGAGAGAGATCTCGCAGGCCATGCAGTCTTTTCTAACCGACGACGACGTTCTTTATTCGGTGCACGATTTTTCTCTCTTTCGCTCTGGTAGATGGTATGGTTCACGAAAAAGTTTTGTTCTTCGTTAATGCTTTTATCTCTGGTTGTTTTATCTTATTTTATTTCATTATTATTTTCTTGTCTATTCTTCCACTGAGGTAAAGAAATATGTTCCATTCTAATGATGCCTTTACCTAGTAGTATTTTATGGTCAGTTATTAGTCGAAACATAATTAATTTTGATTTCTGAAGGTCTTCCATTGTTATTTTGTCCTTCTTTTCTATCATTCTTTTTGGTAAAATGAGGTTTCTCATATATAATCAAAGACATCATTACCCCTGGTACTGAAAAGTGGTTATCGAAATAAAATGCTTAAGTTTCTCTCGTAAAAAGAAAATGCTAAATTTTCTTTTTTCAGACCCAAAGCACTTACACAAATCTCTAAAGAAAGGAAGTAAACACATGAAACCTTCACAACCTTTTTTGGCCATTGCACCCTTTCACCATGTCAGAATGTCATTCTCTCCACTTTAAAAAACTGTCTACCTCAAAAGATGTGTAAATAGGCACTGGAGATACATTAATAGTTACAGTAGGTCAGAGACGGGTGACATGAACAAGATAGGTATGCACAACGATACAGGCTCGCGTGTTATGGAAAAAGCTTAAAAACAATGGAACGAGACGAGACAAGCTTACGAAATCATAATATTAGCAAGCGGCACCGGCGAGATTGCGGGGATCGCAAATGACCTGATTAGTCGCAAAAGTCATTTGATTGTGATGTCAGAAAAATGCAGTGTCGTACATACGTCAGTGCGCCAAGCAGGGCGTGTAAACATTAGACATGGGAACGCACGTAAATCAGAGTAGAATAGCGTGCATACGTTAGTGCGTCAATTGGCGTGCAGCAATATAATCTCTTAGTGTGGTAATTAATGAGGCAATTTGACGAAAACACTAATGGTGGTCACAAGAGACGACGGAAGGCCAAGGGAGGCAGGAGATCCATCGATTAAGGTAGAGTGATGAGATAAATAACATTTAAAAAACAGTGACAGTGCGTCACCTAATATTACTGATGAACTTTAACATTTCATTTTCCGATAAATGTGGTTCCTTTTACAGATGGATTCGGTTTGTCACTACCGAAAACGAATTCTCTATTGACATTTATTTGAGAAAGACTGATGTGTTTCTTTGACAGAGGCAATAGTGTGTGGCAATTCTAATAATGGTGATTCATGGTTTTGGAATTTTTAATTCAGCTTATTTAACTTATGTTAGCTATTTTGGGGGAACAGAGACTATTTTTGTACCTCGAGAGTTTGAATTAGCACCTAGATTCAATCACTGACTTTAGCTACGCAGAGGGCAAGATGCTGAGAACATCGGAGGTCGGTCACCTTACCAGTATATGAATTCTCTCCTTTTAGTTAAACAAGAGTCATTTTATACTGTAACAGATGCATTCCAAATAATATGCATATAATATTAAAAATCCGATGCACACTGCTTTCGTGTGGTCTTAGAGCCAGTTTAAGCCTGCCAATCTTTGGTCATAATTCCCAACACCCACCCAAACCACACCCCAAACCCCACCCCTGAAACCGAAATTCCCTTCAAGGGGGAATTCCCCACTGG
>NC_087215.1:52954356-52966856 GCF_015104395.2 Macrobrachium nipponense | reverse complement strand
TCCTGGAGGGAGGGTGTTCGTAGTCTCTCCTCGCCCCCCAGCTGCATTAACTTTTAACTTTTTACTTCATCTCTATTCCAGCTTCCTTTCTTCCATCTGGTATAGTGGTTAGTGTCGTGACTGTGTGCTTGTTCCATGTGAATAGGTTTCCTCTACTGAAATATAATAATAATAATAATCTTCTGTCCAACCTCTCCAACTATGACTCGTCTCTGTGACTTCTGGTTGCTCTGCCAGTGTCACTGTTGGATCCATTTACTCCATCTCATTCACTTATGGGCCGTTTTCATTACTGTACAAATACTTCAGCATCCGCTGGGACCTATGAGGACTGAACTTAGTGATACTGAAAAGGTTTGAAAGGTATAACAGGAGGAAAATCTCGCAGCTACACTATGAATCAATGGTTAGGAGAGGGTGAAAACTAGGAGGGAAGAGAATATGAACGGAGGTACAGTAAAAGGAATAAAAGGGGGGGTTGCAGCTGGGAGCCGAAAGGACACTGCAAAGAACCTTAAGTATTGCCTACAGTACGCCCTTGGTCTGAGAGCCTAGACTTTAGGAGACGTCAATTTCTCGATAATTAAACCATAAATAACCACTGCAAGATTTACTACAGATTCGGAAAAATCACAAACAAAACCGAAACATAAAGAGTACTGTAAAATTCTCTCCACACTTATAATTCATTCATAAAATGAGCATTTCGTGCGAATGGAGAGATGCCATTGTTATAATGACTGGCCGTAATCATACGAATTAAAAGGCACTAAACCGTAAAACGCGTTTGGATTTGCACTAGTATCGCCATTCTCAGAGATGGCCTCCTGAAATTACCACCAGGTGTCATGACGCGGGTCCTTGCGTCTATTCCAATTAAGCCTCAAAATATTGAAATGATTTTCATTACAAAAATCCTCGGGTAATTCTCACTGACAAAGAATAGAGGTTTCACCTGAAATGGCTGGGTAACCATAACGTCTGATTTGTGTGAATAATTTTCAAGTATGCGGCCGAATTTTACGATTGTTAATGGAACTGATATAGCTGTCTATTTGCATGATCTGATCATTGCCAGCTGTCATAAAATGAATATTGGAAATTAGAGAACACTTCGTGCCCTCACCTAATACGCAGGAATTGACAATAAAAAGTTAGTGGAATCAAACTCAATAAATAAAAAGTAATAAATAAAAAATAAACAAATAGGTATTTTTTTAAGCTTTGCAAGAGAGGGGGCTTTAAAACATAGAAGAAGAAGAAGAAGAAGAAGAAGACGACGACGAAGAGAGAGAGAGGTGTTGTATATCTCAAAGTAATCTCTCAGCTAAGTTCTGTCATCCCCAGGGGAACAGTTGATGGCAAAAATAAAAAGAAGTCATAATTCTCTCCTCGAAGAAACCCTCCTGCCATCCGAGATAAGGACTACGAGTTAGAAAATATGCTCGAATACAAGAAAAAGAAGAAGAAGAATAGAAAGATAAGAATAAGTTGAGGAGGTTAAAAAAATAATAACGAGAGGGAACAGTAAACATTGTTGAAGAGTAGTTAGAACAAGAGAACACAAGGAGGCATTGAGAAGCAACGGTGAAGATGGAATGAGATAAACAATATAAATATATAAGTATATAAGTATATAAGTATGTAAGTATATAATAAATAAATATATAATAAATATATAATAAACATTATTATATATATATATATATATATATATAATATATATATATATATATATATATATATATATATATATATATATATATATATATAGATAGATATATAGATATATATATATTATTCGGAGGTTGAAACCTATTCATATGGAACAAGCTCAAGGGGATCATTGACTTTAAATTCAAGCTACCAAAGAATATAGTGTTCATTACGAAGAAGTAAGATGTGGTAACGGGAAATAAAAAAGAAGAGTACTCAGATATTAAAAAAAAATAAATTGATAAATTAACAAATAATAAAAATGTATTAAAATACAAGGAGAATAGTATTAGGGTAGTAATGTATTGCGACTTCCCTCGAAGTTTTGAACTTCTGAAGTTCCAATTACAGGACTTCCTCTGGGAGGCTGTTCCACAGTCCAACAGTGTTAGGAAGAAAGGACCTCAGACTAAAGCCCCGTTCACACATTCATGTACCAAGTCACGCAAGAACGGAAATTGGTAGTTGGAAACTACTTACGAAAGTACTACAAAAATATCCCGAAATGCGTGTTTATGATCGTGTGCAATTGGGGCGGAGTCGGGAGCTCGTTACGAACCACAGTGTGGTGCATCCGTTGACATGGTTGGTATGCCTTTGGGGCAATGACGCGTGGTCCCCCGCTGCGGTTCCGATCCCACCAAGAACAGCATGGGTCCTCGAGAGGTTCAGGAACATACAGAACAACTTCACTGCTCCCCGGAGATCCATTTACGATGACTCCCGCTAATTTGGGTGTATAAAATGCTGTGCGGTGGGAATGCGGCATTACCTGGGTTCTGTGTCTGTTTGCTGGTGTAACAAGGACAAGGATGTCGTAAATGTTCTCCATTTTGATTTAGCAGCAGGGGAATACATATTGCTGCAGGTAGGCAGTGAATGGATCTGCAATCACACATGAGCAGCACAGACCTTTTGTCCCTAATGTATACCAACCGATGTACGATGGATTAACGTGAGGACATCGAGTGAGGTCATTACACATACAGCATACGTACGCGGGTGTTTCTTGCTCAGCCATGCACTACTTGTGGGGATGTAGCCTATTGTCATGGCAATTAAGAAAGAGTCCCGTCAATCTTGGGTGGTGCATAGGCTTTTTACGCAATACTTTGTACTTACAGTATGGCATCGTTATGTTGACTTACGACCATTGGCCTGTGACACATATCCACTTGATCACGCCGACAAACCACCCATTTAGCAACGTTTCATATGTGTGAACATGCGTGGGCTTGATACATGAATGTGTGATCTTAGCTTAAGGCTTATTTACACTAAGTCCAGTTGCATTCCGCTCCTGCTCCAGTCCCGGCCTGGTCCAATAACGTTACATGAATTTCAATGGAAGCATTCAAACTAGCGCTCACGGTCCACTCTTGCTCCGGTCACTTTCCCTTCAAAAGATATTTTGACTGGAGCGAGAGCAGAGCAAGAAGGGACTGAGCATCAGCGTGAACACAGTTGCAATGGCTCTGCAACTGCTCCACTTTAGTCAAGATTCAGCCTTCATATAAACAAGTAGTTTAACCATTTGTCCCATGAAAACATTATTTAGTCAAAAATGAAACACCACAATGGGATCATGCAAAAGGTAGGAAAATTAAAAAAAAAATCCTTTTATTCTAATCATCAATATAACGAGGATAGAAAGTGTGAAATTCTCTTTCACTCTTCCTATTGTACAACATACAATGAACCCAAAATTTCCTCCTTTTTTTACTTTGCTTTCTTTCTTCGTCATCATCATCAAGTGCAATGGCAATTATTATAAAAAAATCGGCTTGAGAAAAGCCAAACATCTTCCATAGCTGGTGGTGAGACTTCCTCTTGTGTTGAGGGAGAGGAAATGATGGGACTGGGAGCAGAACAAGAGCAGACCCAATGTCTGAACCAACAAGGGCCAAGCGCAGATCGAGAGCGGAGCGTAACCGCACCTATAGTGCTAATCAAGCCTTACTGAATATTGGTGTTGCTGTTCGGCGAATCTGGTTGCTCTTGGCAAATAAAGGGGATCGGAGGCCAATTGTGAATGTGAAAGATCTCTGTTGAAATACAACTAATGAAAAGGTGACAAACAAGAGACCATCTGTCGAGTGTCAAAGTCATAACTTCTACTAATAGGAAACAAAATCCTACCAATGTGAACTACTCTATCAAAGAGACTGATCGCTGGCAGAAGCACACATCCACACCAGATAACAATATTTTAGTAAATGTAAAACAGGTTGCATGGATTTTATCACTGTTATAAATATACAAGGTCTTATGAACTACCTAACTTTCATGCGGCATTTGCTGAACCTTTCATTAGATGTGAGTCAAAGGTAACACCTGGAATAGTTAAAGCTTCAGACTCGTTCAGAAAAGTTCCATCCACCTGAAGGGAAGGATGGGGTGGGAAATCTATACGACATCTGTTAATCAATAACATTTTCATTTTACTGGAGTTCAGCCTCATACCCCACTGACTACACCATTCCCTGATCTGGTCCAAGTCCTAGCTGAGGCTGAGAGTAACTTCATTTCTCAAAAGTGGAGACTTTACTACACCCACAAGTGTTGCATCTTCAGCATACTGAACAATCTTGTTTTCCAGACCAACAAACATATCACTTGAATACACTAATTTAACAGTGGAACTCCATACACAATAAGTCATGGTTTACTAACGATCCATTCACAGCAACTTACTGCTGCCTACCTGTGAGGAAATCTGAAAGTAATCCTAAATTAAATCCATCCACTTCAAGATTCTTGCGATTTATTGGACTGAAAGCAGCACTAAAATCTATCTGAATTACTCTGCACTCAAAACCATTATCAAGATTTCCTTGAAAATTATATGTCAAGTCTAAAAGAGCATAGCAGGTACTTAGCTGCTTCTTGTAGGCATATTGGCTATCAGCAGACAATCCTTTAGATTAAACATGCTTATATAGTGGCTTAAAGTAAGTTTTTCAGCAACGTTAGAGGGCACCGGGAGAGCAATTTGGTCATTTTTCTTGGCTGTATGGTAACTTCTATTTGCAGCACAGTGAGGCGAAACTCAAGAGAAATGGTGTAATTTTAATTGAATTTGGTCTGTTGGCCATGTTAGGCTCGTCTACATGTATCATCAAACCATGGCTGGACATTTGTCCTAAATTTAATGGCCTTTCTAGGAACATATCTAATTAAAATAGTAATCAGCATTTCATTTAACTTCTTAGGATCAGGATCTAATATATCATCTAAAATATTAAGTGCTTGACAAGATTCAATGACGTGATCCCAAAAGGCTCTGGATTTCAACCATGCTATTTTTCTAATAGTGGAATTGGATATACTGATTGGCAGATACGTAAATCTAACGGCGCAATGATCATAAGTGCCTCTATATTCACAGACCTTGGACTTCACAAAAACTGGAACAGCTGTGAATATGAGGTCTAACCTATTACCAGAAATGTGAGTGGGTTCCTCAATTAACTGGACAAAATCGTAGGATACACAGAACTCAAGATCTGACTGGCAATGTTCATCTTTGTAATATGAATTTAGCCACTCACTGTGCTTTGCATTTCAGTCTCCACAAATAACGAATGAAAGTTTTGAATGCTGTGACTGATCCATACTAATCTTCTCCAAAAAACAATCTATAAACCTCGTGTGCTTTTCCAACATCCATCAAAACGTTTTCATGGCTCTGTCTCGACGTAATTCTGTAAGCTTATTAAAAAGGCGGGTGTAAGATTCTTGATTTTTGTTTGGAAGCCGAGCAAACAATCGCGGAACACTAAATGAACGCACTTGAATATGAAGAGCGTACAACTATTAAAATGCAGTTGGGCAGCTTAAAAATTACATCACCTGCCCGGTGTTTTACATTCACTAAATCACCAAGCGCTTTATCAGTTATCTATCCACATAATTTTCACCACTATCAAACTGCAGGAAAAGTTCGCCACTCTCAGGGAACTTGTATTCATCGGGTATCTCATAACCAAATCGACTCTGAGGGATTGGAAGGGCACAGCATACCTTTGCGTGACGCCAGTTCTTGATATTGCGAATTCCATACGAAAAGGAGGACAAGTGAACCATTTAGTTTTATCAAGCTTTACACAGGTAGTCGCAATTAATGAACACATTCGTTTGAAAGGAGGTTGTGCCTTTAAGTCCGCTAAAATTTTGTGAACTTCGGGTTTTGATGCACATGATCTATGAAAATGGGCACCAACCTGCTTAATTATGGCATAATCTTCATCGTTTATCATGGCGTTGACTCGAGCTTTAAAGGACTTAATTTTGCATTTCTACGTACAAAACCGCAAGCAGTGTGGCGCGGCGGCGCAACAAATGAGGTAAGAACCCGCACAGTACTGCTCCACACCACACCACACCATGCACGGCCCGGTGCAGGTTCTTACCTCCCGTGCAGGAGTGATACGGCGGCGTGCGGTGCCCATGCGGTGGCGCCTTCATACACGATTAATACATGGCAGGCACATGTTGCGGGGCGTGCGGCGTGCGTGCGGCATGCGTGTGGCGTGCGTACGGCGCCTCCCTAGGTCGATTGTATGGAAGGTTGCCGCGGGCAGCCTGGGGAGGATAAAAGGGGCTGGACAGAACACGGGGGCATCATTCACACTCTGACAGCCTGTTGATACGTATACCCAGCCACTCTCGAGCCACTTGACATGAGGATACCTCTTCGGAAGAGCACCCCCAGGCCTACCCAGCAGTCCCAGGTCACCCAGGACACCCAGGACACTAGGACATCCAGCCTGCACAACCAGAGGAGACGTCTGACCACGAAGAGGAGCTGCCCGTAGAGCCGACCCTATCCTCACTTGTCGAAGTCCAGGACACCACAGGCCCGAGTGGTATAGTGCAGCCGAAGAAATGATACTGCCCCAGCAAGAAGGACATACAAGACTACCCGTTCACACCAGAGGACAAAGAGATCATCATCGAATTCATCAAGTCACACCCTACCTTATACGACAAGCGGGACAGGCAATGGTCCAATCTGGCAACGAATTTTACCAATTGCACCTTCCAGCAAGTTTGGAAGTACTTCGAGTCCTGCCATACCGACTTCGGGGAGATCGAAAAGAGGGAGCACAAGAGCTGGTTGGCTGCACAGCACATGACAGCATGGGAGGAGGATGTCATGACTACGTGGGCATTCCTGGGAGGTGTCATCGCCCACAAACCTACAATAGCAATCACTGCTCACCTGTATTCTCCCACAGAACCAACGCATAGGATTCCTCCAGTGCTGACATGTCAGGCCTGTCAGCAGCTTCGATCCAGCAGAGGAGACGACTGAAGCAGAAGAGATCTACCACATTGACAGAGGAGCGACGGCTATCCGCCGACACACCCGAATCGACTGAAGGACTGCAGACTCAACCGACTCAAATTATGACCAGCCTCAACACACTCATGCCACAAGCCCCGGACAATACTCATCGTGACATCACTGTATTCGTCCAATACTTGACTCAACGCTTGGAGTATGTACCTCGACGATACCAGAAGCCCTTCTTCGGGCAAGTTATCAGGCTTTGCCACAGTTTGGAGGGACACAAAGAAGAGGATGCCACGACTAAAGAGGCCATGGCTTGGGGGGGTTGTTCCCACTGGACGCCCACATGAGTTAAGAAAGGAACACAGACAAAACCAGGAAATTCCACAGCTTCTGCACTGCAACCGATTCGGGGATCATCACACCAGTGGTTCACATCTAAACCCCAACCTGTGTTCTTCCAATATGATCCCCTCCCTCAACAGCAGTCTCAGCAGCAGCAGTTCTCTCATCAGCAGGTGTACTCGACACAGGTGAGACGGGTATCGACACCACCATTCTTCCACAGTGGACGGTCGACACCACTGAACTTCTCCCCAAGACCTTCAACTTCTTTGCTGTCGCAGCTAGTCAACAGTCTCTTGGCAGACTTGCAGCCCCCTACCCCTGGCAGCAGTATTGCGACCCCCAAAGCTACTGCCGCAAACTTGACCATCTCCCCAGGTGAAAAGGAGGACATTGACCCCGACACAATGGAGTGATACAGTAACAAACAATGTATAAATAAACAAACTTTTATTTTGTTAATATTAAATGATGTTGTACATTTTATAGAATTCATAACTTTTCTATTTGTAATAAAGATGTTGAAATACTGACTTGCATTTACATTTTCCTTATTGATGCTTAATTTATATGTCATGATAATATATAGGATGATATGATTGGGTGAAATGAAATTGAATAATGAAAGAGCACGGCCATATAGAATAATAACATGAAGAAATATAACAGGAAATATAAAATGAAATATGAAATGTGCAATATGAAATAAATAGAACTCTGAAAATAACTAACCATAAAATGAAATTTAATAAAGAAAGAGCATGGCCATAAAGAATAATAACATGAAGAAATATAACAGGAAATCTAACATAAAATATGATATATGAAATATGAAATAGAGCTCGAAAAATAACTATAAAATGAAATGTAACATGAAATAAATAAGGCCATCAAATGATATAATAACATACAAGGTAAAGAACAATAATATAATATTGAGAACACGATCAAATGAACATGAACACATACAAATGATAATGAAACAACAATTAACATTGACTGGACATGGTTATTAACAGGTTAACAATGAAAAATCAATAACAGACTAATGACATATTGACTTCAGTTGATATGATATTTGCAGTTGAAAATGTTATGATATAAAACAAGTCACAACTTCATTTCCTTACATTCTATGCTTTTCATGTTCATTTTCTTACATTCTATGCTTTTCATGATCATTTTCTTACATTCTATGCTTTTTATGTTTGTTTAGTAAGTATTTTTGTTATGTCCATCATGTTTCTCATTTGTCTCATTATTCTCAATTATGTTATTATTACTTTCAGTTCATTATTTTCCAACATCATCTTTTATTTGCGCCAATCATCATTCCAATATTCTTTATTATATTAATATTGTTATTAGTTCTTAGGACAATACAAAAGTATGGTAGTATAAAACAATTATAAATACATCATGATCTTTATTTATAATTATGTACATTGGTTGGGTTAGGTCTTACATAGTTCTGGGTCCTCTAGTCGCCAGTAGCTGGTCGTCCTCGAGGAAGTACCATTCGCTCTTGCCATTCCACTGCACCTGCATCCGATGAGTAGTGCTGGGCCAGGTAATCTGACAGCTTTCGCTCGACGTGTGTAGTTCGGTCCCCTTCTTGCCTTAAGACGTTCCATGAGGTTCAGCAACTCCTGCCTCCAAGTACCTGGTGCGACATTAAGGTGTTGGTCCTCATGGTCGACGTCAGTGCCAGCACATGGGTAGCATTGCAGTGCCAGGTTGTGCATGACAAATGCGCACAAAGTTATCTTCTTTCAAACCTGTACATCCTGTTGTATCGTCGTCCCGAAGACTCTCCATCTCATTTGCAGCAGCCAGAATGCGTTTTCCACCACACAACAAGCGCAAGATAATCTGTAGCTGTATAGTCGTTCGGTGGGATCTTGTGATTGGTGGGAGTAGGGCTTCATCATCCATGACTTGAGAGCGAAGGCATCATCGGCGACTATGCGGAAGGGGATGGGTTTGTCATCGTTGGGCAGATTTCTGACTTGTGGGAGTCCTGCTCGATTGTATGTGATGGCCCTGGCCAGGTGGCACTTCTGCCAGGTTCCTCCATCCCCAGTACCTCCTACACCGACGTCTATGAACAGGAACCTGTATTTTGCATCGGAGAGGGCCATGAGGACGATGCTGTGGAACTTCTTGTAATTAAAGTGCAGTGATCCTCCAACTTTGGGTTTCTTGATCACGACATGCTTCCCATCCAGGGCTCCCACACAATTAAAGTAGTTCCACTTTGAGGTGAATCATTTTGCTACGTCGTTCCATTCTTCTGGCATCTTGGGGCACTTCATCACTTCTGGTTTGTATGTGTCGATAATGGCTTGGCAGACTAATAGGATGAACAGGCACATGGAACTCTTGGAGAGACGGAAGCTGTATTGGAGACTTGTATAGTCGTTCCCACTTGCCAGGTAGCAGAGAGTGACCGCCAACTTGAGTACCACCTCTTGTGCAATCCGCATTTTCGTGTCCTTCAAAATGGGCATCAGCCTTTCGACCATCTCCTTGAACAATTCAGGGTAGATGCATAGTATGTTCTTGTCCCCTTTGTGGTCCTCCTCGTTCAGTTCTTGTAGCAGCTGGTCGTAGTCTCCATGTAGTTGTCACAATGTCAACCACTTCCGAGCCCAAATCCGCCCTGCCTTGCCGTCCTTTCTGTGTATGTATGCAGGTGGGTGTGGTACTGTAGTACGTCTTCTCAACCCGTCAATGACCTGGACTGCACAGACACACAGGACAGCTACCAAAAATCTCTGGGTCTCCTGGGGTGAGAGGCTGTGGAGGTCCATAATCCATGCTGGCTGGGCATGGAATAAAGGATGTGCTTGGCAGGCCTCTATATATACCCCTGGTTCATATCTGACACGGTGTGGCACAGTGCATGTGCAACAATCATGCACCATTCCAAGTCATGTCTTGTGCACATGTGTGCGCACTCCGCAACAACATCGCAAGCCACCCGCAACACACCGCTACACTGAGTAATAAAGCTGCAAGAGGGCGTACCATGGCATAGCAGCACGCACCATAAAACCGCACCAACACTGTAACACTGCGCTAGACACCGCACCAACACTGTAACACCGCGCTAGACACCGCAACGTCACTGCAACAACACGCCGTAACATGCCCATAACACACCACACGGGTCCGCGGCACGCCGCCCAATAATGGTCCTTTTTACTCACACAATGTCAATTTTCTGGCGGCTTTTTGCGGACCCACTCCATAACTGCCCATAACACAAAAGTGTGTAGGTGTAAACCTACCTTAAGCCTTAGATCCATCAGCATTTCGTTTTTGTGCTTCATATATGTAATTCATACCATCCACAAGTTTCTTCCTTCCACGGACGCTGTTAAAACGTGAGGCCTGGTGTATGAATATTTCCTTTTAAAGTCACGAAAGAGACAGGATGATGTTAATGGATTACTGGAATACAAACCACTGAAATAATACTTTCAGTTAACTGTTTTACTCTATAAAAAATTAAACCAAATGGGGAAGAAAAATCACTGAAATGATACTTTCGGCTAACTATGTTACTCTGTAAACAAACAACCGAATGATAACAAAAATGATGACACTGAGTCAAAATACCGGGATTGAAATTTACTGGCAGGCACATTACCGGGAGTCAAGTTACCAGGAGTCAAAGTACCGGGAGTGAAATTACCAGGAGTTGGATTACCTAGAACCACGCCATTCATCCCTTAGAGCTCTCTCTCGCTCTCTCTCTCTCTCACCACCGCCATCTTGAATTCAAGATGGCGGTGATCACACACTGGTGCTCCTTGGATACACAAGCCTTCTTTAGGTCTCTCCGCTCTTTCATCTCCCTAAGACTTCTAAATCGCACACACTCCACCAAACCATCGGCTTCCAATCTTTCCACAAGACCGAACCATCTCTAAATATTCTGATCTATCCCTTTAGAAAAGTGATCTTTCTGTAATGAATAAAAACCGAGAAGCGAAAGAAAAGAATTCGGAATTTACTTTGTGTCATTTGTGATGAGACTTCCTCTGCAAACAGACCTTATTCGAGCCTTGATTAGTAGTGCTATTGTCTAGTGCAAAGTGCAATTGATCTTGCATGGCGGGAAGAGAGAGAGAGAGAGAGAGAGAGAGAGAGAGAGAGAGAGAGAGAGAGAGAGAGAGTCAACAACTTTATTTCCATTTTACAATAGTTATTCTATATGTCATTTTGAAAATATATACAAAGTCCATTGACTTATAAGGTACTAGATACATATAATTTATATTATAAAGTCAACCCCACATGACCGCGTCCTGTTTCAAAGAATACTTTTAATTAATCTATTTTTTAAAAGGCTAAAAAAATCATATAAACTAACCGTTTTCAAATACAAGTACTGAGAAAGCATTAAAGATGATAAATAAGCGAGACCTGTTAAACAGTAAAATGTTGTATTTACTACATGAAATACCTTTAAGCGTGGTAGTGAAGATTATACTCAAAGCCATCGACTCCATTATTGTTAAGCGAGATGTCTTACTTAACCTATCTTTCATGCGGTTGAGAAAGAATAATATACCATTTACTTTATTATGTGGCTGATGTGATGATCAAATAACATTTATTAATCAATAAGCATGCTAAAGTTCCTGACCATTTGTGATGGCCTGATAGGCCTCTCATCAAAAAAGTATTATTTTGTAAGGCGTTCTAGATAGTAACTAGCGTGATCATGAACATTTAAGCCATTCCCTTGAAAATAACTTCTTGCCTCTTATAGAGGCCAACTTCAGTTTGATTTAGTAAGTCTCCAAATTCATTGGAAAATTTCCAGATATCTGATAATCATCTGCATACTGAATTAAACAGTATTTACTCAGTACTTTTGTCATATCATTGATGTAAATTAAAAACTGTATATGTCCTAAGATTGAGCCGGGTGGCACGCCATACCATAGGCTCCTTGGAGAGGACAAACTGAATCAATTCTCACTGACTGAATTCTGTCTGTTAAATAGTCGTTAAACCAGAACTCGTCGATATGAAGATGTTTACATTTGTGCCCGAGGATTGGGTGTGATACACTATCGAAGGCCTTGGAAAGGTCGAGTATGAGGAGAAGTGACATCTTTTGGCTGGC
>NC_087215.1:52939356-52946856 GCF_015104395.2 Macrobrachium nipponense | reverse complement strand
TAGTTTCAAAACCATACTCCACCCTACCCCCATCCCCCTTCCCTTGTAACTTATGTGGTAAAACTCTAAAACTCTACAGATAGATCATATATAATTTCGTATACTTGATACAACAGAAATGAATAATTGAAAATGCTTTTCTTTCCTGTGATTAACAATTCTGTAACAAGGTTTGTGTCTAGGTTTATAGGGGATGAGTTTAGGCTTAGCAGGGGGTGTGTTTAGGCTTAGCAAGTGGTGTGTTTAGGATGAGCAGGGACAGTCACCACAGTTCTGTCCAGATAAAATAGACATTCAGCACAGTAATATGTGGATAAAAGGGACAGTCATCACAATAATACCTGGATAAAAGGTGTAGCAGCATAGTAATACCTGGATAAAAGGGACAGTCACCCTAGTAATGATATCTGGATAAAAGGGACAGTAATACCTGGTTGAGGGTGTCATAAAAGCATAGTAATTACTGAATAAAAGATGCAGTCCCAACAGTAATGCCTAGATAAAAGTGGCACAGAACAGTAATACATGGATTAGAGAGACAGTCATCACAGTATTTTTTGGATACAAGGGACTATCATCACAGCAAGATGTGAATAAAAGTGACAGCTACTACAGAAATACTATCCATGGTAATACCTGTCAACTCACTTACGATCGTTCGAAGTGTAGACGTTTGCAAGAAAAAAATCAACACAAACCCCCTCCCCCTCTCCTTTTTCCCTCCCCTTCCTCATCCTTCCCCTCCCCTTCCCTTCCCTTTCCCTCCTCTACATATAGACGGTCATTCCGACTTCTCCAGGGCAGTTAATATAAATATAAATATTATATACATATATACATCATATATATATATACATACATATTGATATATATACCTAGTATGTATCACATATATACACACATGTATATATATATATATATATATATATATATATATATATATATGTATGTATGTATGTATTGTGTATATGTATATATATATATATATATATATATATATATATATATGTATATATGTATATGTATATATATATCTATATATATATATATATATATATATATGTATATGTATATATATATATATATATATATATATATATATATATATATATATATATATATATATATAGTGTATATATATATATATATGTATATATATATATATATATATATATATGTATATATTATATATATATGTGTATATATATATATATATATATATATATATATATATATATATATGTATATATATATATATATATATATATCTATAAGAATAAAGAAACACTTGGTATATATATATATATATATATATATATATATATATATATATATATATATATATATATATATATATATACATATATATATATATATATATGTATATATATATATATATATATATATATATAATATTAAGAATTAAAAAACACGCTTGATAAAGAAAAACAAAGTAGAATTTGATGAGAAAATCGTATCGCAAAAAATGTGTGTAAGTTATCAATTGTACTTCATGAACAGCTACAAAATCATTACGATTAAAGAAATATCAAAATAAAAACGAAAGTACGAAAATAATCCGCATGAACGCAAAAAATAAATAAATAAATAAATAAATAAATAAATAAATTCGATTCAGGGGAGCTCTGGAAACGTAGAAGGAAGAAAACTGTCGGTGAATGTGGGCGCCAAGGAGGCATGAGAGAACTGAAAATAAACAAGACAAGAGAATTTGTTTATGCTCATCGAGCACACTCACTCCGATTCTTTCTTCCTTCTTTTCTCTATTTTATCTCCAAATGATAGGTCGAGAGAGAGAGAGAGAGAGAGAGAGCAAGCAGAAGGGCTCGACGGTGTTTATGCATTGGTCTAGTTTATCCAAGCTCGTGTTTGCATTAGATAAGTATTTGCGTTTTTGAGATGAAGCAAAATATTGGTATATGCAAGGAGAGTTTTATATGTGCTTGGAACTATTATTTTCTGTTAAGTTAGGCAGGTATTTCGCTGTGCATCCAATTATATGCCTTCATTTGCGCACGATCAGTTTCTCTTTGTTTCGTACACATACACAAACGGAAGTAATAGGCTGTTTGATCCTAAATCGAGAGATCATATTCGAAACTTTGGTTATAATACATATCAAATAAGTGTCTTATAATGTAGTAAAAAGAACTATACTTGGAGGCCTTTTAATGAGTCTTGATGTAGTAACACGTAGGTTTTCATTACATACACGCACACACATTTATATATATATCAAGACAGTTGCTTCAATTATACTTCACCCCTTCTAATCCCCATTTCTATTAGAGCTGAACTTGGGAGAGTCACTATTCATTTCAGCGACCTTGAAAACTATGGATTGGACACTAATATCTGTCACTTTTTGAGTAGTATTTTTCACCACTTCTCACCCCCACCTTCTTATTGGGACTGAACTTGGACTCAAAGGGCATCAGGAGTTTCACTATTCATCTCGGCTACCTTGCAAACCATAGATTAATCTCTGCCGTTTTCAGTTACTTTTTTAAGTCACCCCCTTCCCACCCTCTGGTTCCAGTGATGTCTTAACCCCCCCCCCCCCCCAACCCCCCCCCCCCCCCACCACCATTCTCTTCCAGATAGTAAGGCATATGTATATCGAAATGAGGTATGATAAACTAGTAGAGTTTTATTTAGTTACTAAGTCTACAGGCAGAACTAGCCTGTTTCGGAAAGCTCATCCCGCCCCACCTGCATTCGTGCTCTTTCGTGCTAGTGATGCCTTCCCCCACCCCACAGTATTCTTTTCTAGATAGAAAGCCATAAGCATACCCACGCCCCCCCTTCCCTTTGTAACTTGTGGTAAATAAAGTCTATGGGTTCAACATACCTCATTTAATGTACTTGAGACCATAGAAAAATAACATTGAAAAGGCTTTCAGTCACCACAATAATACTTGGATAAAAGGGACAGTCACAAAAACAATACCTGGATAAAAGGGACAGACAGCACAGTAATACCTGGATAAAAGGGATAGACAGCACAGTAATACCTGATTAAAGGTTACAGACAGCACAGTAAGATTCGACAAAAGGGACAGTCACTGCAGAAATACCTAAATAAAGGGGACAATCACCACTGTAATGCCTGTCAGTTCACCTACAAGTGTTTGAAGGGGCGACAGTTCACATGAAGAAGACTTGTTAGTCGGACCGTCAAGACAGACCCCTCCCAGTCTCCCTTTTCTCTCCCTCCCCCTTACCTCTTCCCTCTTAAGTTGAGACTGCCTTGACAGAGTTACGCATTTCCAACCTATGGTTGAAACTGCGTAGCGGGCAAGAGGGCTTTCAAACTGGGAGAATTATCTCCTAGTTTGAATCTAAATGTCTACATTTTTCTCTTACTTTATCATCTTCCAATCTCTTACTTTCTCTCTCTCAGTTGCTCCCCCTAGCTGTCCTCCTTCGCTTCACTAAAACCCTCGTACAGGTTAGGTAGGAGCTGGGTCTCTGAACTTAGGCTTTACCTTGATCCAAATAGCAGGGACTATAGTGGTTTGGTCCGCTGCTCTAATATGTTTGGACCCTGAGGATATTGATGTGATTCTACATCAATATTTATTGGGGTGGGACTACATGTGGGGACTTGCCTACGGAATCCGGGGAGGTATAGTCTCCATGGTGGGACTCTCGGCAATTTATCCGGATTGCCCTCTAAAATAACATGAGTGGGGATGATTGCGTACTAGCTATGCCCTCAGTCCTATCAAGCGGGTTTTGCTTACACTAGGGAGTGGACATATGGGAGTTGGTCTCTGCTATGTGTCTTTGAGAGGAGACCCAGCTTTTTCCATGACTTGCAGTTGGTTTCTCTGTAATTTCAAAAAAAAGGAAAAATGGAAATTGACTATGGAACTCAGTCCCCTGGAAAATGTGACCCCATGACACTAAATTCCCATTTGACCCTGCAAACGAACAAGGACACCCTTTTGGACACTTCAACCCAAAATATAGCAACTATGGAGCCTTTTACTAGGGCAAAAAGATTTGTCAAAAGAAAATTCCAGCCTAGCCCTTCTCTAGCTTTATTTGAATCACTTTTTGGAAGAGACCGTTGGACAAGATTTTTGACAATAGAAAGTGAAAACAAAATTTCAAATTTAAAATTAGAAAATTATTTACTGACCAGATACCCAACAGAAAACATGAAATTTTGTCAAACACAAAACAAATACATGGATAGTGGAAACCACTACTAAAGCCCAATCACAAAATTACTTACAAATTACGAACATAGATAACACAAAAATAAGTCACCAAGCATAATAAACTTAATAGTATTTGTGGTACAATAATCATGCCAAATAATGACGACGAATTAATAGATAAAAACATGTTGATGAACTCCCTTAAGATACAAAAACATTGAAGAATGTGACATCTATGATATCCCAAGTAAGAAAAATTCAAAAATAAATATACAAATAGCTAAACTGAAATTTGATGGAAATGAACTCCCTTTAACAATTAAAGTATTAGGGCAGACGAGAGAGATAAGACCATATATCCCCAAACCACTACAATGCAAATCATGTAGTAAATATGGCCATTCAAATGAAATTTGTAGAGAAGTTCCAATATGTGCATGTTGTGGACCATACAACCATACAACAAAATGAGACTGTGAAAACCCAAATTGCATAAATTGTGGTCAGAATCACCACTCAAGATCCAAGGAATGCGCATATTAGTTATACAACTCTGAATTAAAAATCTTACAAGAAAGAAGTGGAATGCCAATAAGAAAAGCTAAGATAGAACTAAAAGTAAGAGGTTTACAAGACCCAGCAAGGAAAAACACATATAGAGAGGTATTAAATAAAGAAGTGCAAAACCAAATTCCCTACAAAATTGCACAGTATAAATCAACAGAGAATACTCATAATATAAAGGGAAAGGGCCAAAATTCAAGCTCAGAAGTTGCAGAAAATTTAAGTAACACAAAATTATATAATATAGTACCAACAACCGAGAAAATGCGGAGGAACATGATGAATTTGGAGGACAAGCAAAATACAATAGCGAAGTAAAAAAAAAAAAAAAAAAAAAAAAAAAAAAAAAAAAAAAAAAAAAAAAAAAAAGACTACTTGAAACAACCCCACCCAAAATCCAAAAAAACAAATTATACAATCAGTAAGACCAAAAATCTATATGGAAAAAAAATGAGTACCGAGAAGACAAAGTCAACGAAAATTGCTTGCAAACAAAAAATGAAAAAGAGAAACCCAAATAAAAGAGAAAGTTAAAAATCAGATAAAATTGAGAGAGTATTGAAATAGAACCCAAGATCAAAAGCCATTTAAATGCACCTCTAATAAAAAGAACATCCGACACTCTTCAGCCAACAAAGAAAACAATAGCAGAAGTACATCACCCACCAAAAGAAGAACAAAGTACAGCAAAATTATACAACTTCAATAAAATACAAAGTTCAGGAAAACAAATAAAAGATATTATAACAAAACCCCAAACCTTCTTAAAAGGTCTATTTTACAGTGGAATATTAGAGGATACGTATCAAATAACGAAAATTTAAAATAATTATTTAGAGAATGTAATGCAAATATCATTTGTTTACAGGAAACTAAAATAGGTAATAATGTTCTAAATGCTGTCATAAATTATAAAGTATGGAAATCAACACAAATTTTAAATGACAACAGTCAAGGAGGAACTGCAATCATAACGCATTCTTCAATCAAATGCCAACGTGTTATGGTTAACTCGATAATACAGGCATGTGCAGTTCAAGTATTTCTGAAAAAAAAAAAATAACCATATGCTCAATATATATGGAACCGTCTTTAGAAAGTCGCTTAATAGATCATCTTAGAAATAATAGACCATTACAAGTGGAAGAATTAGGGAATCAAATAGAACAATTACCAAAACCTTACCTATTAGTAGGTGACTTTAATGCCAAACATCCCATGTGGGGAACTAATAATCTGACAGGCGAGGAAATATTCTCCTAAATTTTATAGATAACAAAAATTTAATTATTTTAAATGATGGTTCTCCAACAATATCTGCAATAGACATCACTTTATGTTCCCCAGAAATTGCAACAGATTTCAGTTGGAAAGTAAATAATTTATTTGGGAGTGACCACTGGCCAATACGAATTAAGTTGAAAAGTAATACTAATATTATATACCGAAGAGGAAAATGGAGGAAGCAAATTGGAATTTATATAAAGAGAAAACTGTGATTAACAAAAAACTATCAGACTTTACAAACCACCTAGATGCTTATGAACATCTAGTAAAAACAATAGATGATAAAGCAAATTAAATTATTCCAGTTACCTCAGGCAATCCGACTAGACCACTGGATACTCGTCCCTGGTGGGGGAACGAGGAATGTAAAGCAGCAAGGAAGATCACGAGAACATGCTTTAGAAGATATCTGAGACAAAAATGTGATGCCAATAGAATTGCATATTTGAGAGCTAAAGCAAAGCAGAAAAGAATATTCAAAATAGCCAAAAGAAATTCATGGAAAAAAATATATTAATAATATAAATTCTAAAACTCAAGACAAAGAAATCTGGACAAAAATAAACTGCAGGGTAGATATCGGCCAAAACCATTACCTATATTAAAAAGTAGAAACTACTATTTCAAACCCCAAACAAACTAGTAGCAAATGAAACTGGGTGAATGTTTCGCCAAAAAACATCGAGTATCTCGAATTATGCAAAGAAATTCCAATAAAAAATAAAAAATTATGTCCCTAATACCAATAAAATCTAATAATCAGGAATCTATAATCTCCTTTCACCATGGAAGAACTGGAAAATGTCCTGAAACACTTGCAAGTCCAACAGCTCCAGGGGAAGACAACATTAGATATGAAATTATAAAAAATCTACCAGATGAAAGCAAAACCTTTTTATTAGAAATTTTAAATGAATTATGGCATTCTCACAGCATGCCTAAAACCTGGAAAGAATTTTTAATCATACCAGGCTTAAAACCAGGAAAAGAGACAGTCACCAAGCAGCTATAGGCCAATAGCCCTTGCTAGATCTACGAGTAAGATATTTGAAAAAAATGGTGAATAACAGATTGATATGGGTATTAGAAAATAAAACAGCTATTGTCAAACAGACAGTTGGATTCAGGAAAAATAAAAGTACCATAGATCCCCTCTTAATGATTACAAGAGAGATACATAATGCAATGGTTGGTAAAAAGCAAACAATAGGAGTATTTTTTTATTTAGAGAAAGCGTATGATACCACCTGGAGGGGAGGGATTTTTAAAAGATTGATAGAATGGGGAATAGGAGGGAATTTATATGAATATATCAGGGAATTCCTATCAGAAAGATCTATAAAAGTGAAAGTGGGGGCAGAAATCTCTGAATCATTTATCCAGGAGGAAGGAATCCCCCAAGGTAGTGTACTAAGCGTGGCATTGTTTGCTATAGCAATAAATATGAGATAATTGAAAT
>NC_087215.1:52914356-52929356 GCF_015104395.2 Macrobrachium nipponense | reverse complement strand
TTAGAAATTCTCTCCTTTTAGTGAAATGTGGTATTTTGACCACAACATTATATAGTATTATAAACAATATTATATATATGTATATATATATATATATACTATATATATATATATATATATATATATTAAATATAAATATAAAATATAATAGTATATATATATATATATATATACTACTATTAGATATAAATAATATAATTATAATTATAATATATAGTATAAATTATAGAATATAAATATATTATATATATTAATACCACTATAATTATCATATTATATAAATATTATATAATATAATAATATATAATATATATATATATATATATATTATAAATAATATAAAATTATTATATATTATAAATATAATAAAATATATAATATATATAATATAATATATATATAATACACACATAATATTATATATATTATATATATATATATATATATATATATATATATATATATGATATATATATATATATATGACAATTATCTCTTTATTCATTTTGGTAGCGAAAGGACAGAGCGGCAGGCAACTGGTATTGGCAACACATTTTTTTATCTCTCTCTCATCTCTCTCTCGACATACCTCCCCCCTCCAATATCTAGGTAATCAAATCAGAGTCGTGAATTACATAAATAAGCATTTATTTAAAAGCAAAGTGTTAACTGAATAACTCAGATTCTTAACAGAATGATTAAATGGAATGTTAACTCAAAGTCCAAATAACTCTGACAACCCTCGGTAATTAACCTAACACAAACATTAGTTTAGCCATAACAGATAAGCACAGTCAAGACAGTAATTAGTCAGTACACCGTTTCTCCAATGAATAATCCCACTCTTCTCCAGAAAATAGTTCCCTCTACCACAATAGTTTCCTCTACTAGAATCGCTTGTTAGGAGACAAGAGAACACTCTGATAAGCCCAAGAACATAATCAAAAGATCACAAACAGGTTATCTCTGGAATGAATATTCAAATACACACCAGCCACACTTTGGCTAAAATAGATATAAATACACTCACCCATCTCAACCAGTACGCACTGTCACTTAAAAATACTGTTCGCAGAGGCCGTCCTGGTCCTGCCTTCCTTCTGTAACAGACTCCCCTTCATGATATGCCTACATTCATTATGTAGGAGGGAAAGACTCGCACACATACGTACGAACATTGTTCACGACGTTCACGCCCCAGGTAACTGCTAGAAACCAGTTTCAAAGTCACCTTTCTGCATCGCTCTCATGGCGACAGGACGAAGGCACTGATTTGCTAAGCAGCACTCTTGATCATACCACCTCGAAGAAAGCTGTGTAAGCATTCCTAAGCTGTCGCTTGGACCACTCTGTATCTAAGAAAGTTAAATTACTGATTCTCCACATTCTAAGAAACTTCACAGCATATCACATTATATCATTTCAAATATCTCATAGCAAATTCCCCCTTATTATGTTACAGATATATATATATATATATATATATATATATATATATATATATATATATATATATATATATAATATGTGTGTGTGTGTCTGTGTGTCTGTGTGTGTATTTATAAGCCCATTCACTTTTTTAGAGTAGTGTTGTGTTATAAATACTTATATTTATGCTGAAGAATCTCACCATCCAACCCTCAGTTTGACCCTGGCTATTCAAGTTTCAGTTATGGAACCCAGCTCTTTGAATCCTATGCTATCCTGAATTTTTCTGTTTCCCAAAACAGCATAAAATCAGTACCAAATTAACTGCACATCCTGGGTGAAAAGATACACAGATTCCTTTTCTGCCGCGACACTTTCGACATAATCGCCTAAAATGATATTATCAAATCTGATAGTAGCGTATTGACTAAATAGCTCGTTTATTTTTGAAAAATATACTGCATACTCCTATTGTTAACCAATTGCTACAAGACCCAACAGCAGCTTACTTTACCACAATGCCTCTTACCAACTATGTTCCTTCAGTCATTCCAGTAAGAAAGTTCCTAAATATTTTAAGGTTTATGGAGAAAACCTTGGCACCTATTTTCAATCCATCCTGACTTCCCAAGACGTTCGCTGATCAACTTGGCCGGTATATTGGAGTTCATTAAATTTCGTTCAGAAAATTAAACTTGACCTTCATCTCTGAAGAAAGCTCCCCGTCGAGTGTGGAGTGTCATTTGTGCCTCTCACTTGGGGCCTTAAAGTCATTATTAAAGGTTGTTTGGTGCCTCCCTTCGGTCCCTAGCTCCATCCACTTTTTTTTCTTTTTTTTTTTTTACAGCCTTTCAAGCTAACTTTCTTACGTCCAACTACTCAAGCTCCCTCATTTTACCATCTTCAGCACTGAATGCAGAGAAAGTTCCCAACTCTGCCAAGCGCTGGGAACTATGGGGTCATTCAGCGCTGAAAGGAAAACCGAGAGCAAAGGAAGTTTTAAAAGATGTAACAGGAGGAAAACCTCTCAGTTACACTATGAAACAATTGTTATTAGACTGTGGAAAGAAAGAATATAAACAGAGGCACAGTAAAAGAAGAAAGTTTCCTATTACTTGGCTTCATAGATTCATTTTCATAAATCAGAAGAAGAGACCTATCGAACTTGCATCATATTGCTAGTATTTTTACCAGTGCTGAGGATTTTCAAACCTTACCTACGCCCGCCCTGTAAAATAGTTTGGACTCACACAACTAAATACTGTCGATCTATCCTTCTAGCTTCATATTACTTACTCAGTAATTATTGAGATTCTGAAAATGTAGCCGCTAGATATGCAAGCTTGCTGGAACTGAACGACAAAAGTAGCGCGTCTTGTATGGCCTATGTTGTTATAGAGATTTCAACGCAAGCTGTCAAGGTATGATGTTCATGAATATTTACCAACAGATGTATCAGTTACAACAGTTTTTTTTTCCTCTTTTTTCGCCAGTTTATAACATTTGTTTTGGCTATTAGGGTGATTAGTATTTACAAAAGCACATTCTCAATGAAGTTCGTACACATCCGTTCATACATACATACAACTTCACGGCTATTCAGTGATTTTATTTGTTACTATATATTCAAAATAAAGTTCTATACTTACATACACACATCCAAACATATAATATATACTATATATTTACACTATATATATATATATATATATATATATATATATATATATATATATATATCTATATATATATATATATATATATATATGTATATAATATATATGTGTGTGTGTGTGCGCACGCGCGCGCATGTAGAAGCACATGCGCAAACAGGCTGGCAATTGTATGAATTCATACACCACGGACAGACAGAGAGACAGACAGACGGAGAGAGCAATAGGCTGTGCATGCAAATTATAACAATCATTCCCGCATGGGTTTCACTCGAGTTCCACATATGCCGCTGCTCTTAGCTATTGTCATCCATTTTTCAGTTGGTCATTACTTGATTGGGACAGTGATTGTATAAAGGACGAGAGTTGCAGCGATGAAATATTTCATGCAAACTGAAATTTAATTTTCCTTTCGTGCAACTGGAATCTATGTTGCATCGATATTGCTTGTATCATATTTGTATGTATAATATGAATATGTATAAATACACTATATAAATATATATATATAATATATAATATATATATATATATATAAACCGATTAATATCTATTTCACTACACCTGGGGAACATCTTCATTCAAAGTGAGATATAATTGATAAGTACTTTCTTTCACCGCCGGCCACGGTAGCAGGGTTAAATTCACTACGTACCTAAATAGGTCATGGTTCATCAGTATACTAAATTTGGTATCAAATGAACAATTGTGGCTAAATATTTGTCAATTTTAAAAAGCAACACGTGTTTAAATGACTATATATATATATATATATATATATATATATATATATATATATATATATATATATATATATATATATATATATATATATATATATATGTATATATGTATGTGAAAATATTTGTATTATATAGTATATTCATATATAGTATATACGAGGTACTTATAGTAATATATACGGACGTACTAAAAAAAGAGATTCCTTGTAATCCTTGTTTATACACACATATTATTCCTTAAAAATAATACGGACGACTAAAAAATGGAGATTCCTTGTTTATACAAACATTATATTATTCCAATGTTTCGTGATTATCCATATAATTACATCATCAGGACTGTTAAAATGAAACAAAATTCTTTGTAAAACTGTAAGAACTAAAACTAAAAATTCAGATTGGAAAAGCTGCAGAATTATGCTTACAAAAATATATACAACAGGAAAATGAAATGACAAAATATACAGTGAACAGAGCTACATAACAAAAGATTTAGGACCAACCTACTATATTATAGTTCTTGAATAAACAATTAGGTCATCTCAAACGACAAATATTTTAGAGGCTCTTCACTCTTGAATTGGAGGGCATTGCCAAACCTAGCCAATCAATATTTACGAATTCATCCAGATAAGCACTCTTGGGGTACTTACCCCTCCTGTTAGTCCAGTAGAAATTGACATAAAAATGGTTTAACCCAGACATTTTGTATAACAGAACCCTTTGTCTGGGTGTCTTTGAACAGCATAACAAATTCAACCAAAATCAACCTTGGGGAAACCTGTTTAGGCCAAAAACCAAAATGGCCGCTAAATTTACCTGAAAGATAAACGTTATGCACTGGCCAGCACCAAGTATCAGAATTCAAGCTCAATAATTGGTAAACATGTTTGAGAGGGTTTATTCTAAGTACAAAAAGATCCTAAACTCAATTTCATACATTGGCTGCCATTTTTAAACATGGCCGCCATCAGGATGACTCTTCATTACAGACTTGAAGACAACCCAGTATTCACACACTTGCTCGTATCATAAGTCAAATGATCTGTAACACTTATCAGACCTGTTAACACTTAATATTTTAAATACACATTTGTTCAGGATGAAATGGAAATATATTTAAAAAAGTCATTAAACGGAGAATCCCGTTTGAGCTGGTATCAGACTCCACACTTGAGGAACAAATGCTAGAGCTTACCAGTCAGTATGTGCACGCTGAAGTCCAACTGATCACTCCTTTCTACTATATATATCCACCTATTAGTGCATGTCCTTGTAGCCTACATTGTCACCCTTTTGATCGTTGTGTGATTCACCTTGTATTGGGGTTGTGGCAACAGCATGTCAAGGTTGATGTGATAACCACTCACTATAGCTTGGTAATCTATGTGCCTTTTTAAATATTTTGAATGATCATCGTGAGTAATTCATGAATCCATAAGGTATGCATGGATAGTTGCTGAATCATATTATACAGTCATTGAAATTTAGAATTATGTTAGAATTGCTTGGACGGTGCACAGCTAATCTTCCTGTGAGCCAGTTTGAGCACTTGGACACCTTGTTGCTGTACTCTAGCCATCTAAGCCCAAACCCTCCAAATTGGCAAGGTTTCATGTCTACCTGTGTTAGATGTCAGATAGTATGCACTAAAGTTGTTTACAATCCAATGATTCCTTTGAATCCTGACCACAGTAAGGCAGTGCTGAGCACAATGGAGTTTGTGATATCATAGCAAAGAAAGCAGGGATTTGTTGCACAACCCTTACTCTTGATCAACCACTCTATCAGAGAGTATACAAGATCAAAATGGACCACCAACCTGAATTCCAGATAATCTTCTTGAGAATAGGAGAATTCCATCAGCTAACGTCTTTCCTTGGAGCTGGGTGCAAGCTCATGGAGGGTAGTGGACTCTAGCAACTGTGGGAAACTGTATGCCACAAAATCCTTTCCAAAGTTGATGGAAGGAAAGGCTTACACAAAAACACTGCACCTCACTGATGCAGCTCTGCATCTTGTGTTTATGCAGAAAGGTGATGGTGACCAAATTTATAGCGAGCCTGAGGACAAACTGGGGTCTTTTCTTCATCATGATCCTGATGCTTATATGTACTATGTTAGTGGAGGAAAGCAATAACATTGATCAGAATCAATCATTCTCTTCAGGCGAGGACAGACCCACCTGTGATGCTTGTGATGAAAATGAAAATGAACTAACTTTTTGGGGCTCATTAAGGCAACTCTACCAGTCAGTGTCATCAAATGAAATCTCTGTTGATAATGTCGATCAGAACAAATTTCCCCATGAACGTCACCAGGGGGTATGTGATTTGAAGAGTTTGCAAGAGGGTAAACTGTGGACCATGTTCATGAACTTTGTCTCATTTGTGAGGCAATACATACTAGCTGAATGGTGTGGATCTTGGAAGCTTCATCTCCAGGCAACCCAGGAAATGCTACTATATCTGGCAGCTGGTGGCTACAATAATTATGCAAAGTGCTGTAGATTGTACTTGCAAGATTACCAAGAACTGTGCCCAAGCTTTGATGAATCACTTGAAAAAGGACTTTTCACTGTAAGGAGAAGTGACAACTCTTTTGGATTGGAACTTGCCCAGACATGACAATCGAACAGTGTCTGATGAGACCTGGGAAGACGCAGGGAGGCCTAATAAACATCGCACACAAAGAGGCAGCAAAGACAAAGTAGCTTCCTCTGCCCATATTGTGGCCCAGTTCACAGATGCCCTGTGTTGTTTGACCAACACTTTCACTGGGACCTGGTCAGAACAACAAGATGTTCATCCAGGAAACATCAAAGATGACTTGAAGGATCTAAAGACTTACACGTTCCTTGAAAGTTATAGCCCTTTTGTGAGCAAGGATGGAAATCAGCTTATTAACATTGCAACAGGAATTATTGCTGGTGAATGTTGATGAAGCTGTTACCATTGGGAAGAGGATCCAGGATACTCTGGCTGACAAGAAGTATGGAGAAATTTCTCTGAAAAGATCACTTCAGGCTACAACTTTCGTGGCAATGCTCAAGACACTAAAAGGTTGAAAGTGACAGCATCCGCATGTCATGTAATGAGCTATACCAAAGGTTGCTGGCCAGTGCATGTGTTAATGGTCCACCACAGCAAAATGTATTTGCCCATGAGTTAGCAACAGTAGCACCTGCTCTTTCATGATGGGAGCATGTGCAAATCATATGATTACAACAAATCAGTTCCAAAAGTCATGTGCGCTCATCCATCAGATACTTTGGCCTAAGTTGGACGGTGGGAAATGTCTGAATTCTTCATATCAGTTGTTAAATATGGAAGGGATGAGCAAGTGCTTACCTGGGTAATATTTGACAGCTATGAAATCAAACAACCAAAGTTCCTGAACAAAAGCACAGAAAACTGCACCATGCATAAGCTCCAGACATTTTGGTGAGTGTGCAAACACCAGTGCCACGAAACAAGACAGCCTTTCTTGCCAGTATGAAGAATAAGCAAAAATCATCAAACTACTAGGAACACCTCTTGAGGAGGCCTGCATTACTGTGAAGCATGCTGGTGAAGAAGGCAATGCAGATGTTGTCACTGTCCACTAAGGTTCTTCAGCTAGCACAGGAATACAAAAAGGGTTGTGTCCAGGCTGAGGATACAGACATTTTGATACTCCTTTTGTACCACCTCCAAGAAAAGACAACCATCTTCATGGTGACGAAGACAACATACAATAGCTATTCGTAGCCTCCATCAGTTTTTGGGAAAGGAGTTGTACAAGAGCTAGTTATTTGTGCATGCTATGTCTGGCTGTGATACCATCTCAGCATTCTTTGGAATGGCAAACTGCAAATATTGAATATTCTCACAAGAAGTGCAAAAACAGATGAAGTTATTTGGGGACATATCAGCAGATAAGGAAACCATTGGCAATGAGGGAGAGAAGTTTGGGTGTGTGTGTGTATGGTGGTGCAGGGGACAAAAATGCGACTTTGCACATGATGCGCTACCTGAATGTCTTCTTTCCCACCGTTGCCCCTACACTGAGAGGTTGGTTGCCTGATGCGCCTTTCCTTACAACATTAGGCATGGATTATCATTTGGCAAAGGGGTTTTTACGACCGCATGCCCTTGCTGTCATCAACCACAGTTATTGGCAGTGGGCCTCGCCCTTGACTAAAAAGTCAACCTGCAAGGCAGCAGTTTTCACAATTAATGGCGGTGGACCTAGCCTTTTACTAAAAAAGTAGGAATTCAAGGCAGCAACTGTCCTTTTAGTCGCCTTTTACGACACAAGGGACCTACGGTGGTAGTATTCTTACACCCCTACCACAGGGTGGATGCACTACCTGAATGTAATTTTTCCCAAGTATGTCCCAGTGGAGCGCATGCCACCCACAGGTAGAGCCTGCCACTTTCACTCTCTCAGGGTGCACCATCAAGTGAGCACATGGAAGCACCTGAGCAGTCCTGAAAAAGGAGGAATGTCACTTTAACATTGAATATGGGTCAGTTGTACCAATTATCACCGATATAAAAAGCCTGCACCATCAGATCTACAGGATATTCGCTCTTCATGCAAGTGCGCCAAGCGCCAATGCGTTTCCTGCAGCTGTGCCCGAATAGCTATCCAATGCAGCATTCATTGCAAATTTAGTGCAGTGTGAAAACAGACTCATACGACTTGAGTGCTTCCAAGACTGATGATAATGTTTAGAATACACTTATCTCATACTTTCATTCATAGCCATTTGACAGACACTTCTGCCTCATAACTCAAAAGTTTCAGGTCATAAAACTTCGAACTCTTTTATCAGAGTATCACTACCAATTCATGAAGTTATGTTGAAAGCTTTGATGCATGTTGCAAGTTTAATTACTGGTATGACTGAGAAACAGTGTATATATGAGATTTCAATTGAGCTTTTTTTTTACCGTCTACTGAACTCTGTCTCATATTGTTTATTTGCTTATTGTCATAATCATAGCTTGACAGCTAGGATTCTCATTTATGCTGTTAGGCTTAATGGTGCACAAAATAATATATTCGTGTTGTTCTTGTTTCACAAAACAATAAACTCTTCATTATATCATCATCATGAAAAGACAGGCATGTGTATATAATTTTTACTATGCCGATGGCCATCCTTTTGCATTTATCTTTATTATGGTGTTCAAAGGAGATTTTTTAAAACCCAATAAATAGTCTTCCACATATGTCTGTATTATTTTGTTGGAAATTTGTTCTCAAATTGATAAATACTGAATATATAATACAGTGCTGGAAATTCCTTATTGTCCTGCCCATGACGGCCATTTTGGATTTTGACCTAAAAAACACATTCTCCCAAGGTTGATTTTGGTAGAATTTTTTACACCTTATTGGCATCAGAATGAAGTGTTTAGCACAAAAAAACGACTGTTATGCAAAATGTCTGCGTCCATGTCAATTTATACTGGACTACATACCCACCTTTCCTCATTCTTTAAACCTCACTTCCGTGTCTGTCTTTTCATTCATTCTTCTCTGTGTGTGTGTGTGTGTGTGTGTGTGTGCGCGCACGGCGCGCGCCTGCCTTCGCATTATGTGTGATGTTTGTGATGTTTTCTGACATATATTAGCATTGCAGTTTTTCAACTGAGCTATGTAGGATGAAATAGGCTAAAGATCCACATGGTTATACAAAATTTAGGGGTTTCCGAAATCTTTGTATTTTATGAATGAAATGTCGGGTTAAACGATGCGCTTATCACTTGTGTATCCAGTGACTACAGAGGAACTTGTCTCGTCGCTGTTCAGTTTTGGATCACTTGTTGAAATGTATATACAGTACGAAAATATTTTGTTTTAAAACATTTACCCTCTCTACACTCCTATTCCAGACCTATTATCCACTTTATCAAGATGGATTGCTAAAGGGGTGGGGTGTGGGGGTGGGGGGGTGGGGGAAGGAGGGGAGGAGGGGGGAGGGGGGGGGCGGGGATAAGTGAAAGATAAAACTGATTTACTGACATAGTTCTATGATATCCTATACATTGTCTCAAATGGTTATAAACTGTTCTCTGATATGAACGTATTTTTTTATATATATTTAGAACAGTGAATTTAGAATAAACGTGAGATAACTTTTCATCACAAAATTATGCAAACAAAATAAAAACAACTACAGTCATGAAGAAAGTAGCATACGCTACGGGGTGTAATGACAAGAGAATAGGGAGAAGAATGGTGGAGTCGAAGAGGCAAGTTGGGGGTAGAGAGGAATTTACTTTAAGTATATGCTCAGGACAAGTTCGGTAGTACCAGGACCCAAGCTCATAATCCGGTACGTATACGTACTCGTATGTCCGAAACCGTTAATCGTTTTGCTGGCTACCCTATCAAATTCAAGAGTAAATGCCTGAACAAGCTGAATTTGGAAACTGAATTTATTACCTAAAATTAGGGGAGGGTGTGAAACACACTTTCACTAAAAAAGTAGGAATTCAATGCAGCAACTGTCCTTTTAGTCGCCTTTTACGACACATGGGACCTACGGTGGTAGTATTCTTACACCCCTACCACAGGGTGGATGCACTACCTGAATGTAATTTTTCTCAAGTATGTCCCAGTGGAGCGCATGCCATCCACAGGTAGAGCCTGCCACTTTCACTCTCTCAGGGTGCATCATCAAGTGAGCACATGGAAGCACCTGAGCAGTCCTGAAAAAGGAGGAATATGTCTTCAACATTGAATATGGGTCAGTTGTACCAATTATCACCGATATAAAAAGCCTGCACCATCAGATCTACAGGATATTCGCTCTTCATGCAAGAGCGCCAAGCGCCAATGCGTTTCCTGCAGCTGTGCCCGAATAGCTATCCAATGCAGCATTCATTGCAAATTTAGTGCAGTGTGAAAACACTCATACTACTTGAGTGCTTCCAAGACTGATGATAATGTTTAGAATACACTTATCTCATACTTTCATTCATAGCCATTTGACAGACACTTCTGCCTCATAACTCAAAAGTTTCAGGTCATAAAACTTCGAACTCTTTTATCAGAGTATACATTTCTGCTATAAGACAGCGATACCACTACCAATTCATGAAGTTTTGTTGAAAGCTTTGATGCATATTGCAAGTCTAATTACTGGTATGACTGAGAAACACTGTATATATGATATTTCAATTGAGCTTGCTTTTTACCGCCTACTGGACTCTGTCTCCTATTGTTTATTTGCTTATTGTCATAATCATAGCTTGACAGCAAGGATTCTCATTTATGCTGTTATGCTTAATGGTGTACAAAATGATATATTTGTGTTGTTCTTGTTTCACAAAACAAACTCTTCATTATATCATCATCATGAAAAGACAGGCATGTGTATATAATTTTTACTATGCCGATGGCCATCTTTTATCTTTATTATGGTGTTCAAAGGAAATTTTTTTAAACCCAATAAATAGTCTTCCACATACTATGTCTATTATTTTGTTGGTTATTTGTTCTCATAAATTGATAAATACTGAATAATATCATTATACCGTGCTGGAAATTCCTTATTGTTCTGCCCATGACGGTCATTTTAGATTTTGACCTAAAAAACACATTCTCCCAAGGTTGATTTTGATAGAATTTTTTTTACGCCTTATTGGCATCAGAATGAAGTGTTAAGTACAATAAAACGACTGTTATACAAAATGTCTGGGTCCATGTCAATTTCAAGTGGACTACATACCCACCTTTCCTCATTCTTTAAACCTCACTTCCCTGTCTGTCTTTTCATTCTCATTCTCTCTCTCTCTCTCTCTCTCTCTCTCTCTCTCTCTCTCTCTCTCCCCGTGTGTGTGTGCCTTCGCAATATTTGTGATGTTTTCTGACATATATTAGCATTGCAGTTTTTCAACTGAGCAATGTAGGATGAAATGGGCTAAAGACCCACATCGTTATACAGAATTTAGGGGTTTCCGAAATCTTTGTAGTTGATGAATGAAGTGTCGGGTTAAACGATGCGCTTATCACTTGTGTATCCAGTGACTACAGAGGAACTTGTCTCGTCGCTGTTCAGTTTTGGATCACTTGTTGAAATGTATATACAGTACGAAAATATTTTGTTTTAAAACATTTACCCTCTCTACACTCCTATTCTAGACCTATTATCCACTTTATCAAGATGGATTGCTAAAGGGGTGGGGGTGGAAGGAGAGGGGGGGATAAGTGAAAGATAAAACTGATTTACTGACATACTTCTATGATATCCTATACATTGTCTCAAATGGTTATAAACTGTTCTCTGATTTGAACGTATTATGTTTATATACATTTAGACCAGTGAATTTAGAATAAACGTGAGATAACTTTTCATCACAAAATTATGCAAACAAAATAAAAACAACTACAGTCATGAAGAAAGTAGCATACGCTACGGGGTGTAATGACAAGAGAATAGGGAGAAGAATGGTGGAGTCGAAGAGGCAAGTTGGGGGTAGTGAGGAATTTACTTTAAGTATATGCTCAGGACAAGTTCGGTAGTACAAGGACCCAAGCTCATAATCCGGTACGTATACGTACTCGTATGTCCGAAACCGTTAATCGTTTTGCTGGCTACCCTATCAAATTCAAGAGTAAATGCCTGAACAAGCTGAATTTGGAAACTGAATTTATTACCTAAAATTAGGGGAGGGTGTGAAACACACTGTTGCCAAGCAACACGCCGATCCATCAATCATTTTGAAAGATATTGGCAAAAAACGGTGACTCAAACTTCCTGAAATACATAGTAGAGGAGTGGCAGCGTTAAACTAAACAAAATTATAAATAAACAATAAAAGTCAAGAAAAATACAGAGCGGAAGAGGACGCATGTGTTTAACGACGAACCAAGTTGTTAAATAAATAGTGATTCCAGAATGAGAGGGTCCTCAGGGCTGGTGGTATGGCCTAAAATGCAGGGTATTGGTTCAACTCGGCCCATAACCATCTCGGCCCATTCAATGTAACCAAATCGGCCCATCGCCTGTGCCAAGTCGGCCCATTTGTGATAGCCAACTCGGCCTATTGCCTGTGCCAACTCGGCCCATTTTTGACAGCTCAGATCAGATCAGATGAAGTCGTCCAGTATAGCTTTTGCAACAGCACTGAATTTGTTCGTCAATCTTGCTTCCTTTACTTCCACATACACTGAATAAGTTCTTAGTGCTTTTCTGTATCTTTACTTTCTTCAAATGTATATTTGAAATAGCTTACTGCAGAACACACGCACAGCAATATTACTCAACGATAGGTGTAAAGGTTTTATTATTCCTTTCCAAACATTATTTGAGAACTATAATAACAACTGCATTTATAAACACTTATAGGACAAATCGTTTCCCTAAACATTATAAATTATTTGGTTGTTATAATTGCTTGAAAAGAAAGAAATACAGAGAGAGAGGGGACTGGATGGAGGGGAGATACACACACACAAAGAGAGAGAGAGACAGAGAGAGAGAGAGAGAGGAGGTGAGAGAGAGAGAGAGAGAGAGAGAGAGAGAGACTGGTTAGGAACCTTCTTTATACAGGCACATAAGTGTCTCATTGTCTCATTGTAATAGTTGTTTCGTATATGTAGTTCAAGGCTTTGAGTAATTTTCGAAACTGAACCATAGCTTATATAATTGATATGGTTACGAACCTACTGCTAGACTTCAAGCAGCTAGGACAACGGCTGACCATTACTGTCGATGAAAGACGGCATTTGATATTTGCCACAGATGATCAACTTAAGTTACTATCTAAATCGACGCAGTGGTGTGCCGATGCTACTTTCAAAATATTGCGCAAACCATTTACACAACTGTTCAGCATCCATGCATTCGTGAAATATGATGAGCCATTGAAGAAAGTTCCCCTTTTGTTTGCGCTTATGTCAGGAAAAAGGCGCAGAGACTACAAAAAAGTTCTTTGTGAAATAAGAGAGCTGATAGGTGAGCATGCCCTTAAAGTTGAAGAAGTTTTGATTGACTGTGAAGGCAGTGTATGGTGTGCTATTCCCGACATTTTACCAAATGTTACGATCCGTGGTTGTGCTTTCCACTGGGGCCAGGCTGTGGATGAAAGTGCAAGTGTTAGGCCTTCAAAGTTCTTACACAAACGATGTCGGCACTTACAAGTTTTTAAGGCAGTTATTGTCGCTCCCATATATGCCACAGGAACATAAAGAAGAGCTTTTTATCAGGTTTTATAGGAAAGCTGCAGGGGTGAATGAACTCATAAGCCTTTAAAATTATGTGAAAGACGCGTGGATCAATTCTGCAATATGGCCTCCTCACACGTGGTGCTTCTGCGGTCGGAGCATCAGAACAAATAATGATGTAGAGGGATGGCATAACAGAATAAACTTAAAGGCAAGGAAAGGAAAGGAAACTTAAATTTTTATTTACTTTCAAAGCTCCTAAATGATGAGGCAAAGATAGTTAATTTACAGGTGTGGCTGCTGTCAGAAGGGAAGGTTTTGAGAAAGCAGCAACATAAGTATAATAAACATCACGGCCAACTTGTAAAACTATGGGACGAATATAATAATGATGAAAGATCGGCCAGACAATTACTGAAGGCAGTTTCTCATCATATTGCCATCTATGTTTCTTAATATGTATATTATTATTTTTAGAAGCTTTTAGCAATGTCTTTTACTTTTTATCGTTGTTATTTATAAAGACTACTCTTTCTATTTTCAAACTGTGTTTTACTTACCTCAGAGATTTATTTACAAGGTTACTTGGAAAGAGATAAACGAGACCTTCCTCATGCCTGATCTCGAAAGAGATCAAAACACAATAAAAGAAAGTAACACACAATATGATAATAAAAAATAGCTTTAACAAAGTAAATTTGGATGTGGGCCGAGTTGGTAGTCACAATGGGCCGTCTTGGCGATGGGACGAGTTGGAGTACATCCAAATGCAGAAGTCTTTATTGTCATTACGTGTTTCATAAATATTCGAGCGGTTTCTAACATTAGAATGTTTTGGGTTTGAAATTTTGGTACAGTATGAAAATTTACGCCACTATGAGAATCGCTACACACCTCAAGGAGTCTGCTAGTGGATTCCTACGTAGGTCCCCGTTTGACATTCAGGGCAAGTACAAGTATATACGTACTTCTAAGCAACACCAGAGTACATA
>NC_087215.1:52906856-52909356 GCF_015104395.2 Macrobrachium nipponense | reverse complement strand
CGGATGCATATACAATTTAATATCATGAAATTTACACAAATTTTCCCAAAAAAATTATTATTAATGAAAAGACGAAAGAAATATAAATATATATATCGAGCAGAGAAAGAGGGAGAGAGAATATCGAACCAGAGAGAGAGAGAGAGAGAGAGAGAGAGAGAGAGAGAGAGAGAGAAATAATAACTATATACATGAGAGGGTAGGTGGCTGTTATCAACTGAAGGTCAAAGGACCAAGGGGCAAGGGCAGAGAAACACGTCCACAGTGACGGCATTTCTTGATTGCTGACGTTTCAAGACTTCTGTCTCATTATCAAAAGCTTGAATAATATACTAAGATATAATTATATAAAAATAAACTCATATTTAAAATTACAACCCAAGTATACTACAAAGCTATATAAACATAAAAAAAACGTTACCAGTTGGAATAAGTACAATAGCAAAGTGAATTGAATTGAATATAGAATTCAGGCCAAAGGCCAAGCACTGGAAGAAAGAGAATATGAATGGTGGCACAGTAGATGTTTTGAAAGTAGTTGCAGCTAGGGGACGAAGGGAAGCTGCAAAGAACCTTAAGTAACGCTACAGTGCACCGCGTGACAACAGCAAAGTGACGAAGAATAACAGGTCGGGGTAAACTCATGTTAGGGAAACAGTTGATGAGGTAGATTGATTATTCAATCCTGGTACTAGTAGTTTAATAAAAAGTGATTCAAATATGGGAAGCTAAGAACTGGGAACTTTGGAAAGTATTTTAAATTCTCTATGGTCAATTTCAGTCTTACACCTTTGGCGCGTTCTCGAATATCTGAGAACTCCGGATTAGATCATTTGACTCCAGTTCTGTGACTGACCTTCTGAGCAGGCTGAGCGAGGAGGCGCCCACGTGTCTCCCCTTTGAACATCGGGGTCAAGAAAATAAATAAACGAGGTTTGCATTCATAAGAGGGTTTAATTTTGTCTTTGTTCTGGAATAACGATTTAAGAGTAAGAGGATTAACTGGAATCAATTTACAGTTAATGGCAGGTGCGTACTGTTGAACTGGGTTATTCACAGTTCCGTATAAAGATTGACCGTGAATCATAAGGTCATCTTAGGACTGCAGTTATCTGTAACTTGGTTATATATTTATTATCCAGAAACTTATATAAATATGTATAAAAAAAAGTCTGGAAGGGTAGCAGTTGTCTAAAATGTATTAGTATCAAAATGTCATTTCGTTATTGACTCCAGAACAGCTGGAAATTCCAGTAAAAGATAAAACGGCAATGACTAAAAATTCAAACCTTGACCGGTAAAAGTCTTTTGTTTAACACTGACGAATTAAGACTAATTCTTTTCGAGCGAATAACAATGGAAATATAATTGTAACAAAAACGGAGATAAAGGTAAAGGTGAGGTGTTGATGAACAGAACTGAGCCATGCATAAGGTTGAAACTATTCTGAGCGATGAATCCAAATTTAAGAAATTTGGCGACACTAATTTCTCCACTATCTTTCGAACTTGCGACAGGATTAATATTCTTTTTAAAACAATTAGCTGATCAGAAGTTTATTGATAATGATAGTTTACCCGACGTTTGCCCCGGCCTGGAATTCTTTGTTTCTCTCTCTCTGCTTTTATACTTCCTCCAACTGGTAACGTTTTTTCTCCTTTTTTATATATATTTTTGTAATATTACCTTGGTTGCAAAGTTAAGTATGGGTGTTTTTCGATAATGAGAATGAGGTCTTGAAACGTCAGCAATAATGAGATGCTGTTATACTGAAAAGCCGTTACTGTGGACGTCTCCCTCTGCCCTTGGTCCTATACACATACACATGCATACAAATATAACAAATATATAGTATATATATACATGTATATATATATTTATATATACATTGATATATATTTACATATATACATGTATATATCTACATATATACATAATATATACATATACACATACATACATACATACATACTATATATATATATAACATACACTACATACATACATATATATATACATACACATACATACATCAATATATATACATCCATATCACATACATACATTACATATATATATAGATATATATATAACTATACACATAGTACATACATACATATATATATATATACATATACACATAGTACATACATACTATATATATATATATACATACATATAATGCATACATACATATATATACATACATATATATACTACATATATATATACATATATATATATATTATACATATATACATATATACATATACATATATACATATATACAATACATATGTATACATCATATATTATATATTTATATAAACTCAGAATCTTCACCCACTAAACGAGAGTTCCTCCTTGCTAATGAAGGACTATTTTAGTCCTCCATAAGGGAACGACCAAGTGAATTCGTAAAATGTATAACGCGGCGAAAATACATAAAACACTAGAGAAATTTAAGTACCTAAACGAAGGAACAAGTGAATATCTTAAC